>NW_008685728.1:0-14527 GCF_000695815.1 Acanthisitta chloris | reverse complement strand
AAAGCCATTGTATGTGTCCTACCCCTCCAGCCCCTTGTCCCAAGTCCCTCTGCAGCTCTCTTGGAGCCACTTTAGGCACTGGAAATTGCTCTACGTTCTCCCTGGAGCTTTCTCTTCTCCAGACTGAACCCCCTAAACTCTCCCAGCCTGTCCCTGGTGCAGAGGTGCTCCAGCCCTCAGAGCACCTCCATGGTCTCCTCTGGACTTGCTCCAGCTGCTCCCTGTCCTTCTGCTGTTGGGGACTCCAGAGCTGGATGCCACAGTGCAGGTAGAGTCTCACCTAAGCAGGACAGAGGGGCAAAATCCCCTCTCTTGACCTGCTGGTCACACTGCCTGGGATACAGCCTTGGCTCTCACCTCCCTGGTACTTTATGCCCAGACAGGAGCTTGTTTGCTTTGATAAAATGTGCTTTGAGCCCAAAGCTGCATTCAGGTTACCTCTGTCACATCACTCATCCACCCTCCCAGCTCCACTGAGATGTGCCATGCAGGTCCCTTTTCCCAAGCTGGCACAGCTGGAAATGGAGCCAGTGAGACCCCAAGGGCAATGCCCCAGAGCAATGAGACACCATCCAGGGATGGGTACAGGCTCCAGGTGCTCAGCTGCTTCCAACCCTCTCACCTGGGCTGTTGGGATGTGGCAGCATTGGCAGCATCTGGTGCCCTCCCCTGGCTCCAGCCCCACTGCTATGCCCTCTGCCCATCTCCTGCCCTGGGCTCACAGATTTTCAGCAGAGGCAAGAGAAGATAGCTGCTCCTTCCCCTTCCCCTTCCTTCTTGCCCTATTTTGGCTGAACCTGCTGCTCCTGGGACTTGGAAAATCTTACCACAGTGATGGAAAAAGGAGAGTTTGCACTCTCAGCCATGCAGCTCCCAGCAGAGTCAGCTCCAATCGATCCTGCATGGGCAGGAGTTCAGAAAATGAGAGCAAAATTTTGGTATTTTCTTTGAGTGCAAGATGACAATGTGTTCTCATTATTTATTTAAGTATCTGTGGGTTTTTCATCTTTGTGACCAGTTCAGGGCCTTAGAGAGCCCCTACATTTCTCTCCTTTTGATATTCAATTTCTTCCTTCACCATTACCTTTCCTTTCTTCTTCTCCTTTCACCTCCACATCTTGGTTTAAACCCACTCTTTTAGATAAGGCTAAGATCAGGGTTTTTTTTAAGAAACAACCTCATAACACCTCTCCTACGGGTGCTGCCTGGAGCAGCAGTGAGGCCTCAATCTCCCTGTCAGATCCTCCCTAACACACATCATCACATTTGCAGAGAAGCACAGTGGATTGTGAGCTATTCCTGAGCAAAGGGATCCATTCTGCCCAGTGCTCAGCCTCACTCCTAGCCCCTGAGCTCTTCACTGAGCTGCCAATGCTCTCCCTGGCTCCACAACAAGTTTGCATTCAGCTCCATCAGCATTTCTGTGCTGGGGAGACAAACAGGACAAACCTCACACTTCCCCAGGGTGGGATGTTCTGTCTTCTGAACAAGATTGAGTTCTAATTAATCTGGTTAGGAAAAACTTGCCAAAGAGCAAGATTTCCTGTGGTCACCTGTGCTAGTGTTTCTGTTCCATCTCCTGTGGACACTTACTGCTGTCTATGGCAGGAGGCAGGACACTGGTTTTCAGTGAGACACTGACAGTTTGCAAAGGTTTTTTTAACTGAAGTATCTCTCAATTTGTTTGTAGTTTTCAATAGTTTTTTATTGGTTCCTTATGGGAATGCAGAGAGCCAGAACTGACAGTCTTTCTCATGCAGCTGTCAAATCATAAAATCATGGAATCCTAGAATCTTCTGAGCTGGAAGAGACCCACAAGGATCATCAGTTCAGCTGCTGCACAGGACACCCCAACACTGCACCCTGTGCCTGAGAGCATTGGCCAAACACTCCTAGAGCTCTGTCAACCTTGGGGCTGTGACCACTGCCCTGGGGAGCTGTTCAGTGCCCAAATACCTCTGGGAGAAGAACTTTGCCCTAATATCCATCTCAATTCCCCCTGCCACAGCTCCAGCTGTTCCCCCAGGTCCTGGCACTGGTCTCCAGAGAGCAGAACCTGCCTCTCTGCCTCCCCTTGGAGGAAGCTGAACACTTGATGTTCTGTAACAGCTGAATGACCTGCAGAGAACATATTGGTCCTTGGTGCTTTGTAAATAGATGCTCAGTCTCTGCCTCAAGAGAACAGTACAGAATCACTGGGAATGAACAGGAATCACTTTGGGACTGATGGAGGTGCTGACCCTGCATGACAAGGTGTACATCACCACATCAGCATACACTGTGCTCTGCCCTATTTTGGCTGAACCTGCTCCTCCTGGGACTTGTAAAAGCTTACCACAGTGATGGAAAAAGGAGATTTTTTTCCACTCTCAGCCATGCAGCTCCCAGAAGAGTCAGCTCCCATGGGAACACAATCGATCCCACATGGACAGGAGTTCAGAAAGCGAGAGCAAAATTTTGGTATTTTCTTTGAGTGCAAGAAGACAATGTGGTCTTACATTATTCATTGGACCCTCCTGGCAGTGCTCACCACGCAGGAGATTAGTCTATGCTCTGCTTTAAATTCTGAGCCTGCCTATGCAAGGGGAATAATGATGAGATTCTTGTAAATGTTAAAAAGGGAATGTCTTAACACTAATTAAACCTATTTATCTTTCACAGTTCGAGCAGTTTAACAGCCCAATAAAAGGTATCACCGTAAAACACCGTGTTTATTTCTCAAATGATTTTCCTGAATGTAAGGGCCTCTCCTTTACAAATGATGTGATGAAAGAGCAGATGGCAGATGAAGATAAAAAAAGCCTGACTGTTGCCCTGGATGTGATCTCAGAAGTGAGGCAAGCTCAACTGAACATCATCATTAATATTTAAAGGAAGAGCAAGGCTTCGTGAGGACACAGGGCTGCCTCCTGCACAGGATGGTTTGGATTAGGAAGGACCTTAAAGCTCATTCCATTCCACCCCCTGCCATGGGCAGGGACACCTTCCACCAGCACAGGTTGCTCCAAGCCCCATCCAACCTGGCCTGGAACACTCCCAGGGATGGAGCAGCCACGGCTGCTCTGGGCAACCTGTGCCAGTGTCTCAGCACCCTCACAGCCAAGAGTTTCTTCCTAATATCTAACCTAAATTCCCCTCCTAAGGACAGGGCTGTGTCCCCTGTGGTGTCTCAGCAGGACAGACAGCCCCACAAAAGGTGAACAGTGCAGCGACCTCCAAAAGGTGAGGAGATGCAGGAATTCCCTCTGTGTGTTTGGACACACAGCTGGGGTGTCCTCAGCTGAGCAGTTGTGGCAGGGTGAAATGAGCCTGTCCCACACGTAGAGATGGACAAAACCATGGGACATGGCCTGAGAAAAGCTGGAGCAACTGCTCCAACCCATCCAGGCTGGAAAGGACAGCATGGAGAGAACACATACCCATGGCATGGCACATGGGGCTCAGTGCCCTGTGAGCACTGGACAGCTGTCCAACAGACCCTTCTCCTGGCTCCCAAAGTCCAGGTATCCAAGGCCATGAGCCTTATTGCAGATATCCAAGGACGTGGAACCAAGAACATCTGATGTGAAGAGCCCAGAGCAGAGGTGACCTCTGCTGACTAAAGTGCTGACTGAGGCAGGAGTGTGGCTGCATCCTGCCTGCATTGTCACCTTTGTCATGCTGTGTCCCTGTCTGAGAGCTCCAAGCACCCAGGGGAAGGCCAGGCAAAGGGACAAGTCAGCAAATGAAAAGGGGTTGCTTGGTTCCCTTCAGGCCAACATCTCCACTCAGCTGTTTTCTTTCAAGGACATGAGTTTTTGAGAGATGAAAGGTGCTGTTTGCAGTGGAGACTTCCAAATCATAGCTGTGGCCTGGAGGGGACTAGGCTGTTTGTTGCAATGCTCCTGCTAACGTGGGCAGGAGAAGAGGTCCAGAGGGAAAAGAAGGAGATAAAAGGCAGTGCCTAGGAGCAGGAAAGAGCTGCAGTGTCCCTGGGGAGGCAGAGGAGTTGAAAGGAATGAAAGTGGAGGAAGCCACATAAGGAGAGCTGGATGTCACAGAAAGAGCCTGAACTTTGGTTCAGGAGCAGCAGAGTCTTCAGGACAGGCCAGACTTGACATGGAAGAGGCTTTGGAAAGTTTAGTCTCAGTGAAAGAGTGAAAAAAAGCCAGTCTGGAGGGATCCTGAAGACTCAGAAAGGATGGGAATTCATGCAGTGAGTGACCATTTTTAGGTCAAAAGAGTGAAGAGAACATTGGCTCATCAGTGGACTGGGACCAACTGGGCACACTGGCACTCCAGTTCTGGCCAAGGACTGTCAGAATATAAGACAAGAAGACTAAATGTGCTGCAGGTACACCCATGTCCTGTTGGAGTGGTGAACAAAGAGGTTTTGACATATTTCCCTAGCCCAGTCTGTGCTGGGAGGTCGCACCAAGACCATCCCTCTAGGTACACAGAGATGACCTTTCAACAATCTGAGCCCCTGGACCAGTTAGGCTGAAAAAACCTGACTTGGTTTGTAAAGATAAAGTGTCCTCTGCCCACATGAAACCAAGTGGCTGCAAAACCAGGAACATCCTCTTTCCTGAGACATAAATTTATCAGCTTTTATTTATTCAGGGTGTTGATCTTCAAACCTCAAAAATCACACTGGCTTCTTACCATGAAGGTGCTAATCCTTCTGGAGTGCCTGGGAATGACATGTCTTTATGAGTGTGATACCACAGGATAATTTGAAGAGAAATTTCATGCAAATGTTGTGATTTCTTTTGCACAAGCTGATAAGGTTCACCTTTCCTATCCAGGGCTCCTTTTCTTCTGAGAGAAAAGACTACATTTACCTCAGGGTGTCATTTTCTGGAGATGGAGTTTGTCATTTGTTATACTGTTAAACTCCACACTGATCTAGTGTCAAGTTCTTGTCTTGAGCTCATAACCATGACAAACTGCAACAGCTCTCAAAGCTGTTGTCAAAATCCTTCTGGACTTCCTGTGCTTAAACTGAATGTTCCAAATTCTGGCTTTGTTCCTAGAAAGAAAACTTCTTGATTCTGCACTAAAGGAACATGTCAGGAAGTGGATCCTGTCTCGATTCCATTAAATAAGAGGGTGTAAAAATTCCAGCTGAATCTCATGCTTCAAAGGCAGCACAGCTCTCTGTGCATGCAGAGGATTATTCCCCTGAGGTACAGGTTGCTCAGAGCAGTTGTGGCTGTTCCATCCCTGGAAGTGTTCAAGCCCAGGTTGGATGGAGCTTGGAGCAACCTGAGCTAGTGGAAGGTGTCCCTGCTCGTGGCAGGGGGTGGAACTAGATGAGCTTTAAGGTCTATTCCAACCCAAACTATTTTGTGTTCCTATGAAATTCCCTGAGCATTGGACTTGCTTCTAGCAGTCCTTACCCCCTGGCCAGGCTGCAGCAGACAAATGTGCAATTACAATGCAAGTGGAGTTGAAGCAAAGAGGTTTTGGTTGATACCAAGCTGTAGTAACAACAGAGGAAGCAGCAGCTGCTCTTCCCCCACCACTGAAGATTGCAGCATCTCCCAGCAGAGATTTAGATGGCCAAGAGGGACAGTGTCTATCATGGTGGGAAATGCACAAGGTGGAGGAGAAACCTCTGAGCCTCCTTTCATATGCATGTAGTTCCTATGGCTGTAAATGTGTTTGGAGAAGCAGTTGGTGACACAAAGCTCATCCAAGTGCAAGCAGAGGTTACTGCAAGATTTCCCAAACCTTCTGCTCCCTGCTGACACTCCAGCCTGAGCAAACTTCTGTCCACCACAACCATTTCAACACTTTGAGTTCCACCTGGGGATGAAGTTCAGGTGGAGGTGCTGAACTTGGAAACTTGCCCTTGTGCAGATCAAGACATTTTTGCTGATGGAATAAGCTCATTTTTTTACATCCGGCTTTGCTTTGGCCTCTACTCCACCCTGAGCAAAAGATCAGGATAGTGAGTGACAGGAATCTGTCCCAATATACACAGAATCACAGAATGACATATGTTGGAAGGGACCTTAAAAGATCATCTCGTTATAACCCACGTGCCATGGGCAGGGACACCTTGCACTAGACCAGAGTCCCATCCAACCAAGCCTTGACAACCTTCCCTTCCAGGGAATGGGGCATCTCCACCTCTCTGGGCAAGCTGTGCCAGCATTTCACTGCTCTCATTATAGGTAATAAACCTTCTTCCTCAAATCTAATTGACCCTCTTTTTTTAAAGCCATTATAACTACATGGGCTTAGGAACTCATCCCTTGGGATAATGGAAATCAGCTCAGATCCCATAAAGGCAAAGGAATCTTCCCTCTTTAGCTACTCAGACTGCCCAGGAAACAACCTGAGAAATAATCTCTCACATCACAGAGAAGTTACACAGAAACCTACCAGGACAAGGTTCTGAGCAAGTTGCCAAGAGGGAGAAACTGAGCTGAACCTTTGCTAATTGGTGTAAAAATTCCTTGTTGACCTCTTGTTATGATTAGATTCATTACAGAAAGGACAAAACACTCATCTGCTTGGCTCAGAACAAGCCTAGAATTCATTAGCTGTGCTGGGGAAAGCTTTTAGAAATTCACATAATTCAATTAGACCATCAAAAAGATGATCTGATCATGTCAGTTCAATTATTCAGACAAGGGCAAGCTGATATCTTTCATGTTACCTAAACTGGAAGCTTTGTGCTGTGCCAGACCTCCAGCAGCAATCCACTCATCTAGGGAGGAGATTCATCCACAAGTTATTCTTGCTTTCTCATGAAGCTAGTGGGTCTTTTTGGATAAGAAAATTCTCTGATGTCATAGAGTCATAGAATAATTAAGGTTGGAAAAGGCCTCCAAGATCATTAGGCCCAACCTTTGACTGAATCCCACTGTGCCCAGTAAACCATACCATGTCCACTCCCACTGTGAATACCTCCAGGGATGGTGATTCCACCACTGCCCTGGGCAGCCTGTTCCCATGCTTAGCCACTCTTTCAAGGAAAACATTTTAAGAGAATATTCATCAGAGGTACAAAGGTGTCCTGGACACCACAGACTATTCCAGAGAGTAGGAACAGCTGCAGTGTGGGGATACACACAACAGTGCTACTATCAGATCTGGAGAGAGAAGTCAGGACACTGCCTGCCTCCCATAGAGCTGCCTTTTGGCACAGCCTCCTTTGGTCCATTTTGTCTTGGCATTAGGAGATTTTGTAACACTAATGCATCTGTGTTCCCTTTTCCTGCTGTTCCTGCTCATTTGAAGCTTCTCCATCCTCATGATCCCCACGAACCCAAATGCAACACGACAGAGCTTCCCATCATTTGCCTGTCTGGCAATTCAGATGTTTATAGTGCAGGGCTAAAAGAAAGAGGGGGATTTGATGCATTGGGAAAGCAGTTACTGCTCACACTCCTACAGCTTTTCATTGCATCATAAATAAACCAGGAGTGTGAGACATCAAACATGCAGGAGTTTTATAGCATCTTCTGGCCAAAGCAGGCTGCTGGAACCATTTGTGTTTTAAAGAGTTTTCTTGTCTATTTTCATCCTAGGATGATTACTTTGGGCAGAATAAAGAAAAAGAAAGGGCCAGGAGGATACTGAAATATAAAGTATCCTGATGAACTTCAATTGGCAGCACCTCTGGGGCAGGAAACTTGATTCCACTGCTGCAAAAGAAGATGGATGTGGTGGGGAATGGAAGTGATGCATGACAAAGGGGTCACTGGGAGATCAGGATGTGCACATCCCTTTCTAACTCTTCCCCTGTGCTGTGAGAGGATCTTAGACCTGGCTTTCAGTCAATCCTTTTCCCCCAGCCTTGCTGTATCTCACTCCTGACTCTCACCTTCACCTGTGTGCTTGGTGTCCCATCAATCTCACACTGTGTGGTGAAGGTGCTGTGCTAACACTCACCTCTCACCAGGTGTTTGGCTTCTACTAAAAGCTCTTTCCCAGAGCAAGGTGTCACTGCTATTCCCTTTGAAGCTGCCCTGCAGTTACTACATCCTCCCCTAAAACAAACCCAGTGAAACCAGTGGGTGAAGGGTGTACAGCCAAACCTTTCAGCCTGAAACCTCACCCTGAAGCCACCCCAAAGATACAGAGAGTTTAGCCCTGACCAAACAGCTCTGAGCACACTGTGCTTGACTATTGTTCTCAGGTCTCAGTTGGCAGCAGTGATGATTGGAGGAGGAGGAGGAGGAGGAGGAGGAGGGAGCATCCAAGAGCTGGTGAAGGCACTGATTAGACTCCTGTTTGCTCACTTAGTCTCAGAGATTTCCCCAAGCCTCTCACTCCAGCAAAACAAATAAATTACAAGTCCTGAAAGAATCCTGGAGAACACAGTACATAGCAACAACAAGCTGAGTTCTCCATACAGGATCGTAGAATCATAGAATTTAAGGGTTGGAATGGAGCTTAGAGATGATCCAGCCCCAATCCCTGCCCTGGGCAGGGACATCTCCCACCAGAGCAGGGTGCTCAAGACTCATCCAACCTGGAATGAAATACTGCCAGGGCTGGGGCAGCCACAGCTTCTCTGTGCCAGTGTCTCACCACCCTCACAGGGAATAATTTCTTCCTTACATTCAATCTAAATCTCTCCTCTTTTAGTTAATATTGTTTCCCCTTGTCCTATCACTCTAGCCCCTTGTCTAAAGTCTCTCTGCAGCTCTCTTGGAGCCCCTTCAGGCACTGAAAGGAGCTCAGAGTTCTCCCTGGAGCCTTCTCTTCTCCAAGCTGAACAGTCTCAACTCTCTTGGCCTGTTTTCAAGAGATAGTCAAAAGATAAACCCCCCAAAATATAGAATGAAGAGACAAACTTTCAGCATGGAAAGAGATTAGCAGCTCTACAGCCTAACAATTCATGCAAGAGACAGAATTGCTGCATATATTTGGTGATGATCTATAAAAGAGAGTGAATAGTGGATGCCAGAAAATTATGGCTTACAGAAAAGTATTTAGATGTGAGAGAATTTTGAATAGCCCCAGATATGAGAGGATTTTGAGGAACTTTGAAAGGACAGGAAAAAAAAAAAAAAAAGAACAGCTGGGCAATAGGATGACAGATTAAAGCTGGTGCAATGTGATGCAGAAGGGAAGAAACAGTTTGAAGTATTCCTGGTCTTCATGCATTGTAAATCAACTAAAAGGCCTTGGTGTCACTGTAAAGAGCTCATTAAAAAGCATCTGCTCAGCAAAGCATTCTGACCAGAAAAGCAGGATATTTAAATACAGCTTTTATGTAATGATGAAAATATTATAGAGCCATATATTACATTAGTGATGATACCTTAAACCATGTGCTCCATCAGTTCTGTTCCCTTCATTGGAAAAATGGAAACAGAGTTCAAAGAGTGCAAGAAGCAATGCTAAAAGATTTGGCAGATTTCCATATGAAAAGAGCCTGCTTGGACTATTCCAACTTCAGATAAGAAATTAGTAATGGTAAAAACTGCATTTCATTCAGTAATGAATAGTATGGGCTAGTTTAAAAAAAAATGATCCTCCAAAATACTCTGCTACCAGAATAAGGAGACACTGATAGAAATTCAAATCACCCTTTCATGTCAAGCCCCATTAAAACTCCAATCAAACACTTTTGATCTGGAAACTCATTAGTACAACGTAGTTATTTGTGTCCAAGAACTTCGTGAGAATCCAAGAAGAGTTTCCTACTGCTCCCACAGACATTTACATGCAGCTAATTCCAGTTCTCACAAGTTTTTGGTGAGTTCTCAGTCCTCTAGGAGAGCCCAAGGTGATTTCTCGAGCCAGAGCTCACACTTGTAAGACACCAGTGAAACTGGGATTTTAGACAAATCACTTGCCAAGGCTGCATTTCCTCCAGGAAACATCCAGAAAAGCTTCTGTTCTATCAACCCTAGCAAATCTGGGTTGCTGCCATCCCCTTGTCACTTTAGCTACCAACTAACAATTAAGGCATTCAAAACTCCATTCATATGCACATCCTTATTTCAAGCAGTTTCAGGTAATTCCCTAACCTCCAACGACTCCTTTTAAAGCCTCAAAAAAATCCTCCATGCTATTCCAGCTCCAGATGCAACCCTGTGCATGAGGATAGAGCTAGACACATGCATGGGAACACTTCAAATCTCCTTGAGGGGAGACCAGTGGGCACTGCAGGTGCTGCAGGAGGTACTTTAGTTGCATTGGAAGTGGCCTCAAGGTGAAATTCACCCTCAAGTCTAAACGTTGAGTCTTAGGAGGGAGATTAGGGTGGAATTGAGGGCAAATTAGAATCAAGGAATCATAGAATTTTAGAGGTTGGAATGGAGCTTAGAGGTCATCCAGCCCCAACCCCTGCCCTGGGCAGGGACACCTCCCACCAGAGCAGGTTGCTCAAGGTTTTATCCAACCTGGAATGAAACACTGCCAGGGTTGGGGCAGCCACAGCCTCCCTGGGCAACCTGGGACAGTGTCACCACCCTCACAGGGAAAACTTCTGCCTAATATCTAACCTAAACTTTCCCTCTTTCAATTTTTCCCCATTGCTCCTTGTCCTGTCCCTGCAGTTCCTAACACAAAGTCACTTTGCAGCTTCCCTGGAGCCTCTTCAGATACTGAAAGGTGCTCTGAGATCTCCACACAACCTTCTCTTCTCCAGGCTGAACAGCCCCAACTCCCTCAGCCTGTCCTCATAGGGGAGATGCTCCAATCCTCTTATCAACTTCGTGGCCTCCTCTGGACTTGCTCCAACACTTCCATATCCTTCTCATGTTAAGGACACCAGAACTGTGTGCAGTATTCCAGCTGGGTCTCACCAGAGCAGAGTAGAGGGGGAGAATCACCTCTTCTGACCTGCTGCCACACTCCTGTGGCTGCAGCCCAGGATTCCAGTGGCTTTCTAGGCTGAAACTGGAGAGCTACCCCAAATATGCTCTGTATTTAGGGGAGCTCCAGCTCTGTTTTGCTGATTTCCCCATGCTGTTCCTACACAATCCTCAAGGATTAGTAGCAGATTTTAATTTTTCAAAGAGAAATCCACACCTCCCAGGATCAGAAAGCTACACTGACAGCACATTTCAAACTCAATTTTCCTCCCTGCCAATCTACTGGCTACAAAGGATACACTTCTTTTCCAGAGAGTATTCCCAAGCCCTGATGATGTGTGTGAAGTTTCTTGTCTTGTTTTCTTTGGGGATTTTTGTTGTTGCTTTGGGTTTTTTTTTTTGGTTTGCAGAATACACACACATTTCCAAGTCACTGAACACATCCCTGACCATTGCAATTTCAATAGTTGAGTTTGAAGCAAGGAAGATCATCTTGGAAAAGCTCACTGTGGCCAGTTGTGAGAGCCTGCAGGAGGCTGGCACAGGGGGCTCTTCCTGACCTTTCATCTGCAAAGTTTTCCCTGTAAGGGTGGTGAGACACTGTCCCAGGTTGCCCAGGGAGGCTGTGGCTGTCCCAACCCTGGCAGTGTTTCATTCCAGGTTGGATGAGCCTTGAGCAACCTTGTGTCTCCTCCAGCTTGCACAGGATCATGGAATCCCCAAATGGTTTGGGTTGGAAGGAACTTAAAGATTTGTCTCATCCCACTCCCTGCCATGGGCAGAGACACCTTCTACCAGCCTAGGATGCTCCAAGCCCCATCCAACCTGGCCTGGAACACTCCCAGGGATGGAGCAGCCACAGCTTCTCTGGGCAACCTGTGCCAGTGTCTCAGCACCTCACAGGGAGAATTCCTTCCCAATATCCCATCTCTCCCTGCCCTCTGACAGTGGGAAGCCATTCCCTGTGTCCTGTCCCTCCAGGCCCTTGTCTGAGTCCTTCTCCAGCTCTCTTGGATCCCCTTTAGGCACTGGAAATAGCTCTGAGGTCTTCCTAGAGCCTTTTCTTCTCCAGGCTATACACCCCCAGCTCTCTCAGTTTGGAGCCCCTGACAAACTGTTCCTGGAGCTGTTAAAACAAACTGTGCAACATTTAGAAACATTTACACTGTAATATGGAAGTTGATACAATTTCCATGTATTTATACCCTCTCACACATGCAGGGAAGAAACCATTTTGCTGTTGTTCATAAAAGAGAAATGAGCACGAAGCAGAAAAATGTAAATGAAAAGATTCCATCTGGGTGTTACTGGAAACCAGCCTGGCATGGAAGCCACTCCCTTTGCCTTTTACCAGTGTGGGGTGGTGTATTGACATCTTTACCAGATGAAGTCATGAATTTAAATATTACCTGAGCTTAAAAAACTGAAAGGTCACTCTGAGTGAAACTGAGTTTCAAGCAAGGGAAGGGGAACCAGTGAGCTTAAAATGAAGATGTCTCTAAGTGCCCTCAATGTAAGAAGGACATGGAACTGTTGGAGCAAGTCCAGAGGAGGCCACGAAGTGGATAAGAGGATTGGAGCATCTCCCTGTGAGGACAGGCTGAGGGAGTTGGGGCTGTTCAGCCTGGAGAAGAGAAGGTTGTGTGGAAACCTCAGAGCACCTTCCAGTATCTGAAGGGACTCCAGGGAAGCTGCAAAGTGACTCTGTGTTAGGAACTGCAGGGACAGGACAAGGGGTAACAGATTCAAATTGAAGGAGGGGAAATTTAGGCTAGCTACTAGGAAGAAGTTTTTCCCTGTGAGGGTGGTGAGACACTGGCACAGGTTGGCCAGGGAGGCTGTGGCTGCCCCAACCCTGGCAATGTTCATTCCAGGTTGGCTAAAACCTTGAGCAACCTGCTGTGGTGGGAGGTGTCCCTGCCCAGGGCAGAGGTTGGGGCTGGATGATCTCTAAGCTCCATTCCAATCCCTAAATTCTATGGAAAAGAATGATTCTATGATTTCTGCTAAGGATGTTTGTGCCACTAAATTGCATATCTCTCAATAAATAAAGTTTATTTTTCAGGTTTTGCAAGCAGCACTGAAAAATTCTCTCTGTCTGATGCTTTCTCCATATTTTAGAGTTTTCAGCAATTGTCTTGAATACTTGGTGCTACCCAATCATAGAATCATAGAATTTTAGGGGTTGGGATGGAGCTTAGAGATCATCCAGCCCCAACCCCTGCCCTGGGCAGGGACACCTCCCACCAGAGCAGGTTGCTCAAGGCAAATCCAACCTGGAATGAAACACTGCCAGGGTTGGGGCAGCCACAGCCTCCCTGGGCAACCTGTGCTAGTGTCTCACCACCCTCACAGGGAAAACTTCTGCCTAATATCTAGTCTAAATTTCCCCTCCTTAAATTTGAACCCGTTACCCCTCGTCCCATCACTGCAGCTCCTAACACAGAGTCCCTCTCTGACTCTCTTTTAGCCCCTTCAGATATTGAAAAGTTGCTAATCCAAGTTTGGGCTTTGAAATGTTTAGTGCATTAAGACTCCACCTGCGTGGGCACTGAAATGTCTGTTTCCTTGGAAATTCTGTTATTTCCAACATCATTTTCATTCCAGTGTGGAGCAAAATGTCATATATAGAAATCCAGCACAAAATGAGATGTTCAGAAAGTTTTTTTTTCTAGTTCCTTGAAACCCTCTGTTGTCATTTTGACAGGCCTCTTTGAAATTCTTATCGCCATTTACAGCATCAAGTAATCATTTTCATCGCAAAAATTATTTCGAAAGGGAAGAAATGGAAATGTGAAGTTCTTGTCATTTTAAATGGGGAACATTTCAGCCTTATCTGCACGTTGGACTTTGCATGCAGAAGAGAATGGACAGAAATTAACATTGTGCTGGAGAAAGCTTCGATTTCAATAAAACTTTGGGTTGTCAAGAGGAAAATGCATGAAAAACATGCCTAGCTACAGCATGACTGCACTTACTCATTCCTAGGCTGACCCCACTTGGTGACTCCTTCAGTCCTTTGCCTTAACTTTGCTCTCACCTCAGCACGAGGGGCACAAACCCTCTGTGGAGTCAGGGAGGAGATGTTCACTTCAAATCTTACATGTGTTTAACAATCACCCAAGAAAACCCCAAGGTTTGAGCACTCAGAGAAGCTCTGAGCTGGATGCACCCAGGGAATGAAAATCCCTTACACGTGGCTGGAGAGTTAGAGATGTGCTGAGGAGTGAGGTGAAGGGTTGAAATCTGCTTATGTTAGGGTTGACTTGCACTTGGGTGTAAGAAGAAAGGACACCCACCTCCCTGCAGCAAACCTCCAATCAGGAGACATGAATTACCAGAAGAGAAAAGCCCTTCTAAAGAATGCAATGCCAGAAATGCAGGTCTACAGGATCCACAGAGATCTGTGAACACTTGACCTTCACACTAATGCTTCTCACCACACCCCAAGTGTGTGAGCATCCAGTATAACTTCATGCCATAGGTGCTGTTCCTCCCTCTGGGCACTGAACCACAACACCTCTCTCTCTGTTCTTTCTTTGTGTTGCTGTTTTTCTTCCCAACCATCTCCCTTCACTATTCCCCTCTTAACCACTGGATTGCTGTGAAGTGTAAAGCACCATGGCCAAATCAGGCCTGGAATGGCAGTGTTTGTAAAATAGAGTTTCCTAGAATCATAGAATCAACCAGGTTGGAAGAGACCTCAGAGATCATTGAATCCAACTCTACTGTCAATACTAGCCCATGGCACTAAGTGCCAC
>NW_008685727.1:45579-45875 GCF_000695815.1 Acanthisitta chloris | reverse complement strand
ATTTGGGAGTGACAGTGGATGGGAAGCCGGCAGTGTGTGCTGGCAGCCTAGAAAGCCAATCAAATCCTGGGCTGCATCAAAAGGAGTGTGCCCAGCAGGTCAAAGGAGATGATTCTCCCCTTCTGCTCTTGTGAAACACGACCTGGAATACTGCTTGTAGTTCTGGTGCCCCCAGCATAAGAAGGACATGGAACTGTTGGAGCAAGTTTGGAGGAGGCCACAACATTGATAAGACTACAGGAGCATCTCCCGTATGAAGACAGGCGGGGGAAGTTGTGGCTGGGGCGGCCGGGGGA
>NW_008685727.1:41185-44827 GCF_000695815.1 Acanthisitta chloris | reverse complement strand
GGGGAAGTTTAGGTTAGATATTAGAAAAATGTTTTTTACTCTAAGGGTGGTGAGACACTGGAACAAGTTGCCCAGGAAAGTGGTGGCTGCCCCAATGTTGGAGGTGTTCAAGGCCAGGCTGGATGAGGCCTTGAGCAACCTGATGTAGTGAGGAGGTGTCCCTGCCCACGGCAGGGGGTTGTGACTAGATGATCTGTAAGGTCCATTCCAACCTGAAAAATACTATGGTTCTATGATGATTCTATGAAAATAAAGAAATCCCAGAGGCAAATACTGCAGCAAGTACTGATTTTTCCAGGGAAGAACTCTTTACTCTGAAACCCAACATGATGTGTATCTGGAAAGGTATTGCTTCACAGTAATGTAAGCTATCCTGAGTGTATCAGGACAATGAAAATATTCTCTTTTCAAAAATATGTCCAAAAGCAAATTTACTTTTTTTGACAAAAGTAGCCTTCTTGTACAACTGCAATTGTTTCTGTAGTTTCCATCAGTATTCTTGGTTCTCTTTAGTATCCAAATAGATCTACATGTCTACACAAATACCTCTGCAGCAAAATTGAAACCACAGTATTTTTTGGAAATGGAATTTACATTTGTGCAAAAATAATTATGCCCATACATTAAAAAAAAAAAAAGAAAAGCAAATGCATCATGGTATTAAGGCAGAAAAAATGGATTTACATTGCTCAACTTAATCACAAAAGAAGCTGAAGAATTAGGCCAGATCCCATGTAAAATCTGTTTGAATCATGAGACTCTAATGATTTCAAGGAGCATAGCTCAAACCTCAAAAAAATAAGGGTTTTCAAAAATACCCAGGTAATACCAAAGCAATGCCTTCTACACTTGCTTTCAAAAAAAGTAGAAGCATTTGAGCTTTACTGGTGTAGCACAATGCTCTGCTTTGGGATGGGGTAAAACTTGAACAATGCCCTATTTACAAAACTGCCAGTGGGAAATGAAGAAAGGAGTGCTGCTATTGTTGTTGGATAAGTCTGACTCATCAAACCCAAAGTTAAACATCTTGGTAGTGAGATGAAGATATGGTAAACCTGGTAAAGGAACAAACAAATTATACCAGTAATAACTTATCTAAAGCTGCTGAGCTGACACAGCTGGCCTGGAGACATCTGTCTGACAGTCAGTCACAATGCTATAAAAGCCCAGTCCCAAATTTTAACAATAGGGTCTTCTAACATGTCTCTTCTTGAAGTGCATGTGTGAAGATTCCTCCCTTGAGTGGGGAAGTCCCTCAAAGTTACTCCTTGAGGCTGAGTGACAGAGATTTGCCCACAGTCATTGGTATGGGTAACACCAATCTCTACTTTGCTTTAATGCAATTGTTTTAATATTGATTCAATATTGCTTTATAGTGCACTGTATTATAATAGTTGTTATAGTTTCTATACTGTGTAGTAAATAATTCGGATTGAAGCCTTTTTGTCTAATAATTCTCATAATAAATCATACATATTTATATAAATATCTCTGATTTGTCATCCTTTATCCCGCTGGGACAAAATTGTACAAACATTCAATTACACCTGTGTAATCTTTAGACATAAACAGTTGACAAAGTCTGGGACTAAGATTGGATCCAGGTGTACCTAGGCTCGTCTCTGAGAAGAAGTTCAGAAACCAAGAGCGTCCTTTCTGAACTTCATAACTCAATGAGAGAGCTTCTCTAGCAAACTTTGTCTGAAGCTCCCATTCTGCCGATGACAACTGGCACGGAGAGACATAACCTACTACACCATAAAAATGAATACCACTTCTTGAACATCTATGTTTCCTTCAGAGATGTAGGTGTTCTTTAGAGTGGAGATGCTGGACATCTTGCAGGCTGGGCTAGGACAGCTGTTGGCTGATGACCTGTTGAGCATTTTGTCTCTCCACAAATTCTCCCATCTGGTGCCAGCAAAGCAGGATGTGGTAGCTAAATGGCAGTTGTCCCAACCTGCTGCTTTCTATGGCATGGATGTGAAACAACAGACACACATGCATAGTCATGATCTTTTTCAATTGCAAAGGGTATTTAGAGATTGGGAATCAATAGCACCCTCTATCTCACATATGCAAATTATAGAAATGTTACCCCTGTTGTCCCAGCAATTTTGCAGGATGTACTTCTTTTTGGAACTCATCTGAAATGATTTCAAAGGAATAGTGACCCTTGAAATGCACAATTTACTTAATCTCAAATTAAGCTCCACATTATAATATTTTTGCAGTGTAAGGTACTGTACTTGTGTAGCTTTATTATGAGCTGCTTTTAGATACTGAATACTTCTTCCTCTCTATCTTATCTCTTTTTTATTTTTTTTCCCAAACAGATTTCTAATTGAGCAGTGGAGACAAAACATGCTGGGCCTGAATGGCATGTCCTGAGGAGCAAACACTACTCCTTGCCATAGAAAGAAGGAGGTGGCAAGGGGAAACGTCAAGGCAAAGCGACATAAAAGAGGAGTAGGAAACAAAAAAGCCAAAGAAATAATGGAAAACAGGATTGTGCAGCATCCCACACTCCCTTATCTTTGCAACAAGCACTTCATAAACACATGCACACACTTCACAGAAACAAGGAGAGATCCAAAGTAGAGATGCATTAAGCAGAAGAAACAACATCTGCTCACAATTCTCTTAGGGCCAGATGCCATAAGAGCAGTTCCTAGTGATTTCAGGGGTGTTTGCACAAAGCTAATGTGGACCTGGGGGTCCTTGGAGTCCCAGAAGGAGAAATGTGGCAGGCAGAAAGGGAAGTGTCAGCCATAATTTCTCCAATTACACAACAAATATGACTATCTTAAACTATGCCAGACTTCCTAGAAACACGTCTCCCCTCACTCTCCCCATTCCTGTAATATCCAGCAGCATCACACACACCCTGTGGGACTGCCTCAGGGGTAGGAACCCCCAGAAGCAGGCCTGCCTCCAAAACAGCTGTTTTTGGTATGCACTGCAACCCTTTCAAAGGAAAATGCTGTAGTTCAGCTACCAAAGGAAAGGAGCAACCTGAGACCTGTCCAGTTGTGCAGGCACAACCTTATGAACCAGGTCTGTTGGGACTCTGGGACTGATACCAGGTCTTAATTCCCTGTATTACTCCTAGCCAAGAGCAAAGGCCTCATCATTAGAGTACCACTCAATAAGCTGCTCCTCACTTCAGTTCCCTTTTTGAAACCTTAGGTTGTCTGTTTTGCTCACTTACCAAAACCAAATGCCACTTAAAAGAAAGTCACTGCTAGTGTCCCCCTGCTCTGTCTAGCCGTACCCTTTTTTGACCTACATTATCACTTACAGGGGGATGAAAACCTCTCACTGTGGCTGGGAGTTTTGTCTTCAGTGACACAAGGAAAAAGCTATATTGGCTTAAGAATGGGATCAGCTGTTTCCACTCCTTTGTCTTTTACAAAACAATAGAAAAAGATGTAATTTACAATATGTAAATATTATTATATAATTGTTTTATTTGTTTTTAATAATGATGAACATACTCTTTTTCTTTTTTTCTTTTTCTTTTTCTTTTTCTTTTTATTTTCCTTTTTCTTTTCCTTTTTCTTTTCCTTTTTCTTTTCCTTTTTCTTTTTCTTTTTTTTCCTTTTTCTTTTCCTTTTTCTTTTTCTTTTTCTTTTTCTTTTT
>NW_008685727.1:27095-41041 GCF_000695815.1 Acanthisitta chloris | reverse complement strand
TCTTCTTTTTTCTTTTTTCTTTTTTCTATTTTCTTTTTCCTTTTCTTCTTTTTCCTTTTCTTTTTTGTCTCTTTTTCTTTTACTGCAGAAGCAGGAACACCGTGACCAGCCTGCACAACTTCAAGATCTCATGGAGGATCCCCACAAGCAGGCTTCATCCAGAGGAAAATGCCTCTCCACAGTTCTGCTCAGGACGGGAGTGAGAATCCAGTTATTGTATATTAACCTGTGGTGTTCAGCAGCAAGAAGAAGCTGGATTGACATATGAGAGGGTAGAGTGGGAGGTGGTTTCCTTGGTAATGTATTCAGAGTGCAAAAAATCCCCTCTGCTACAGAGACATTGCTGTAAGTGAAACCCAGGTCAGTTAGGCACCTTAGGCTTTGCCTGCAGAAGTGCTATTTCAATGGCAAATCAACATCAAACCTTTGTTGTTTTGCCACACATGTAGATAAGTGTTTATACACTTGCCTCTTAAAACAAGATTTTTCATTGAAAACCACTCAGAACTTCAGAGATCTTGGTCTTTTCAAGAGCCCCTTGCAGAGGGCAGATTCTTTGATGCTTTCAGTAACATTCTTGCCCCTTCCAGGTTTCTGCAGAACTTTGGGTTTAGTGAGTCTTTCAGTGATAAATGAATAATAATGATATTAGGATAAATGAATCATAATGCTCTGAACTGAAAGTGGCTCTGTGCAGCTCCTGAAAAAGTGCCAAAGAACCTCACTGCTCCGCTTTACATAGCTTGACTATATTTAGTATGTGCTATACCACAAATGGTAATATAGCCTGTGAATCTTGTTTTGTTTTTTTTTTTCCAAGAAATGCAGAGACTGCAGGCTATGGTCTCAGACAGGACAGCATTAGCATTAATATCTCCTGGTTTTCCAGCTTCATCTCTTTCTTCCTAAACCTTCAGAACTGTGTCCCGCAAAAGAGCAAGGTCGTTGGTTCATGCACTGTTTGGAACATAGGAGAAAACTAGCAAATATGTCTTTATAAAAAGACATATTTAATATAATAATCCTTTTGGCAGGCTTCTTCCCCACAGTTTTTCCCCCCCTTTATTCAGAGGAGATAAGTGAGTGGTTAAGATGTCAATTAGTTTCTTCATTGAACTGGGACAGTCTTTGCGGGCAATCTCTACTTGCTGGTTTACCACTTGCTGTTTGTGGTCTTCCATAATAAAGAGATTTCATTTTTGAGAGATGAAGCAAAAATGTGCTTGAAAAAATGAAAATTGGGATATTTTTTACCATCATGGTTTTATTTTCAATTATATTAGATTTATTGGTGAAAATTGAAATGTTTTGTGGGAATGTGTTCAGACTCCAATGGAACTCTGATGGAAAACAGGCAGTCTTTCTGTTTATTTAGACATTTGAACTTGACTTATTTCCTGCCATATTTTGGAAATGTTGCTGTGGTCATTATGATGGTAAGCACTGACAGGTTCTCTTGTCTTTGCCAAATTGCCCCAGAGCCCAGTGATCCCAACTTAACAAGTTAGCATTTCAACAGGTTTGTAGAAATGGTCTAGGAATTCACAGGCTCTTATGCTTTAGTGTTAAGAAGCTTTGAACAATTCAAAAAGACAGAAATATTTGGGATTTCTGGACTCTGAGAATTTTCAAATGCAAAGTTCATTCAAATGACTGTTCAGTTGAGATGATTTGCTTGACTTTGAGCAAGACTGTTCATAGAATCATAGGGTGGTTGGGTTGAAAGGTACCTCAAAGGTCATCTAGTTCCAAACACTACCCCTTCACAGTCAGGGACACCTTCTGCTAGACCAGGTTGCTCAGAATCCCATTCAACCTGGTCTTGAACACTTTCAGGGATAGGGCATTCACAGCTTCTAGGGGCAACCTGTTCCTGTGCCAAACCTCCTTGTCCTATCACTATATGCCCTTGTAAAACATAACTCTTCAGCCTTCTTGTGTAGCCTTTATAGGTACTGGAAGGCTGGTCTGTGGTCACTCTGGAGGCTTCTCTGGGCTGAACAACCTCACTTCTCTCAGTTTGTCCTCATAGGAGAGGTGCTCCAGCTCTCTGATCATCTGTGTGGCCTTCCTCTGCACTTGCTCTCACAGATCCATGCCTTTCTCATGCTGGGGACCCCATAATTGGATGCAGTGCTCCAGGTAGGGTTTCATGAGGCAGAGAAGAGGGACATAATCACCTCCATTGACCTGTTGACCATGTTGCTTTAGATGTGGTTGGCTGCCTGGGCTGCAAACACACCTTGCCAGGTCATGGCCAGACTCTCATCCACAAGCACGCGGTTGGATTTGCTGCTGGATTCTAAACTGGTGTTCCATGCTGGAAAGATATGTTCCAGCTGACTCAAATCAAAACCTCATACTACTTTGCAGATTACAAGACCAATCAATAGAGGTCCATGTGTTACAATCCACTTTTTTCAAAACTAGCCTCTGAGGATTTTTAAAATGCTCAGTTTAGGAAGACCAGATTTTCAGAGAACCGTTAAAGGCTTAGGAAAATCTAGGAGAATCCCTTATATCTATATAAGCTTTGAACTGGTATATTCAATGAAAATGACAAGCTGAAGCACATGACTTCAAAAGGTATGATCTTATGAAACTTTTTAAGGTCACGTATAAGGTATGTGCAAGAGAAGTCCTGGAAGGGTGGAGCATATGGTACAATAATTTGTGATCCGCCTTGCTGGTTTTTGTAGAAAGGAGAAGAGCTAGTAAAGCACAATTTAGCACATTCTACACCTTTTACTGTTTGCACATGGAATTTATGCAAGACCTTCCCAGATATGGGTTCACAGACAGATTCCCGAAGTGGGGTATTTGGAAAACACATTGAAAGTAATTACTGTGACAAAATTGAAGCTCTGTTAATAAACTTAGCAGCATATTTCAGTGGCTAGCACTACATATTGGAAGTTCAAACCCTCAAAATTTTGCTCACAGCAGGAAGATGATCCCTACCAGTCACTCCCAGCATCTCTCTGAAGCCTTGCCATTAAAAGGGGTACAGCAGTTTCTGCACATCTGTGCTTAATATTTTAGCATTAAGATCACTCTATTCAAATTTTATCTTTGCTAGATGAGGAAATGCACAACTAGAAGTAGATGTCTTTTGTAAAAAAATTATTGCCAGAATCTTATGCACTAGTTCAGATTCTTTCGGAATCCATACTTTGTTATGCTTGGAGGGCCCCATTTTTTGCACCTTACTGTTAAAGGGAAATCATGCTTTCTTTTGAACCTGAAAATGTTAACATATTTGGAGCCCATACAAAAATGATGCTGCACACAGGAGACACACACTCTTCTTTTAGAAAATGAGATCTTTTCTGTCTCTGGAGAGAAGGCAGTGGCAGGTTGCTGCTGCCTGAAGAAGGAAAGATTTGCCCTGCCTCAACAACCAATCCTTTGGGTGGCTCAGTAATTTCAATGGTGGATTTGGGATAAAGCCATTCTCATTCCTTGGCTAGTAACAGAGTCTGTGTGATGCATGAAAATACTGAAGTTGAAGAAGATAAAATGGAAATGGCAAGGCCATTTAAAAGAGCCTACAAATAAATGTTCCTGTAATAGATCACTGTAAGGTGTCAGAGGGCATTAAAGATGACACTGTTCAAAGAAAAATGACACATGCTTTCAAAAATATGATTCTCTTTCTTAATTTCCTTTCTGTATGTAAAATACTTTCAAAAGTTAGGAATTCCTGGAAATTACAGGAGAAAGGATTATGTCAAAGCACTTTCTGTGGAATTCTATTACTATATACAACCATGCCATCTTAGTGAGACATGAGTTAGTCTGATTTACAGTCTTCATCTCACTAATCAGAATGATTCACTTACATGTGTTTGCAAATTGACTCTGGGCCTCTCTGTACATGAGGGAGTCACTCAAGGGGGAAACTCAGTTTTCCAACAACCCTTAAATCAATGAGAAAATGGAAAGAGATGAACTCTACAGACTAAAGCGTGGCTGTTGAATCACTATTTTTGTGCATTTATATGATTGCATTTGATACAAATATTTATTTATTTATAACAATGTGAGTAGAGCGTTCTCTCTGTGTATGCATTACCATGATTATATAGATTAACAGCTTTGTCTAACATTTCTTGTTTCAATTTCATGTATAAGGAGCTTTATGTAAAATTCTAATGACATTTCTAATATCCTTTATTCACAAAGATGGGATGCTTTGAGAGATTAAATATACTTCCTTTTTTTTGGATGTAAATCATAATGAAATGCAGATGTTCGGTGTTCTCCATTTTTATCAGTGACTGCATTTCATAAAGTTAGATCCAGCAGTGGAGCTGTTACAAGTATAGCTGTATTCCCAAGGGCAATCCATTCCAAGTGCATTTGGTCTGAAAAAATGTTTGTTTCCAATCTGCTCACAAGAAAGCTAACAGTCAAAAGGCTGCTCATATTTGTGTTGTATGATCATTTGACCTTTCCCTCCCATGCTTAAAGAGAGTATCATTTTTAAATAAAAAAACATTTTTGCCCCATGTTACTATTTCCAGATGATGTAAATAAAAGAATAGCATATCAGTCCCTCAAAAATAGCAAGCTCTCCCTCTAAGGTCCTGAGAACAGAATACTCAGCTTTAATTGACCTCGATGAAGTGGTTAAGTAGCTTTAAGTCAAGTTAAGTGACAGGCACCTGATGCCATTTCTATAAAGCTGATGAGAGGTTTGCAACTGACAGGAAGAGGAACAGGATCAGATTGATCTGGTAAAGGATTTTATTTTTTAGGAAATAATAAACATTATTATAAAATGTTTAATAGCCATTTGATTTTTAAGAGGAAGGACACCCACTCAAACATATTCCTGCACATCAGCTGTGTTACAGCCATGTCCACTTGCACGCTTCTTGTCTGTGGCAATGCACAGGGATTTATAAGAGCTTGGTGTTCTTTAACTAAAGCTGAGCTAATTGGAATTACTTCACCACAGCCTGGGGCAGGGAGCATACACACACACGTCAGCCACCAAATTGCAACTTTCTGAAGTGTGGCAGTGAAATCCAGCAGCTAATGGCTGTTCCTATGCAGAACTTCAACTGAACCAAAGCTTCCTTCCATCATGAGAATATACTTCTGAATCAGACCATTGGAAAGAGAAGAAAACTTCTGAAACAGGACTCTGGCCATACCAGAATGATAAAATGCCTTGTAAGCAGGTTACAGTGATGGCTTTGGACTAGGCTACAGAGTCCTTATATAAAATAATTTCCTTTTATCATGTAGGATTTTACTTATGATCTGAAAAAACCATGTATTTGTTGCTTTAAACAACACTTACCTGGCAAAACTCATTCAACCTTGGTAAGCCTATGGCTGCAGTTAAGGCACAGCTTAGCCTTTGGTTGGTGATGGGTAGGGAAACAACTGAGTTAATATCAGGGTATTCGTAATCTCCCTACAGTGTTTCTGTGTGGAGATGAGTTGAGTGAGGGCATAGCTGTGAATTGTAATACTTAGCAAGTCCCTGGAGCTGCTTCCTTCCCTGGGTTTGCTGTCAGAGTGCTCTGGACACAGAGTTCCCCTGCTACCCAGCTGCCACTGCTGGGTGTCTGCAGAGTCCCAAGAGCATGAAGGCACCATGCTGCTGCTCCCACTTCTCTGGGCACTGCACTGTCACTACAAACAGCACCACAAGTGACTCAGTCACAGAAAAGCATGGTCACTGCAGTCCCCAATAAATGTGAATCTCATGCTCCCAGCACAAAAAGTGCAGTTTTCAGGCAGATGAGCAGGACAAAACTTCTACTTTCACAAATATGCATTTAAGAGATCTACAGGTCATAGGAATGATATGCAGTGGCACAGCATGTTAGCAAAGACAGCACCTGAGTAATCTCATAACAAATCTGCAACAGGTAAAACACAAAACAAATGAAAGTGACTTGTTGTGTAAACCTGGGATTTTTCATGCTTGTTGTTCACCTGCTGTTACCCAGCTACTGCCTGGTGAGAGAAACAATCACAGGTGAGCATTTTTTCTTCCAGCACCTTAATTCATCATGCATATAATAAATATCAGTCTTCATTTAGATTCGGGCAAGTTGGTATTGCAATTGCAAGCTCATGATGTTTCTCTATCACCCACACCTGGATACATATGTTCCAATCCAAACATGCATACTGCTATAGTGAGTTATTTGTCTTAAAAAGAATTCCCTAGCACACATCTGGTTGTGCTATCTTTCTGATTACATCTCCCAAATAAAAGATTATGCAGCCTTGCTCTGGAAGGCAAACAATACATTTTTACTTGATGTCTTTCTTTCTTGTCACAGTGGCTAGAGGTAGAGAGTTACATCACATGCACAGAAGGAACAGTGGCTTCACTGATGCTTAATCAATAGCTTAATTTGGGTTCTGCCTAGGATTTGTTTCTCTGATGATTTTCTGTATTTCCTTGCACTTGAGGTGTTGTTAATCTTGCCAGTATTTGAAATGGCTGGTACTGGAAAGGCTGGAAGTAAAAACAAAAGGTCTACATAAATACAAATACACCTGAGGGCATGCAGAAATGTACAGATGATAATTTTCAGATTTCCAAATTCAAATCAGCTTAAATCCAAGTATTTTCCAGCATGAGATGAAACTACATGTTGGAAGTACTCATGATGAGTTTTTTATGGTAACAAGAAATTTATTCAATATATTTCATTACTATCTCTAACATGTTGGCCAAGTTTGCTACACTGTATGCTATTAGATGTAGATATTAATTAGGTTATTTGTCCTCTTTCCATTTTTTCTTCCTCATATCATAGTCTATTTAAATTTCAGACTCTGTTTTCTCTCAGCTCAGCCAAATCAGGAAAAGAAGTGCAGATTTTCATCTTTCACTGGTAGACAAAACATCCTAAAATATATATTACACAGAAGAGTTATGTAAAAACAATCTCATATACATGACATTGATGTACTTGGATTTCTCATTAAAGGTCTGTTTGGACCTTTAACTAGATCACTTCAATTTGTTTCTTGGACCAAACTATGGAGGAAAAAAGTCCATGTTGAAATTGAATGGAATTTGTAACTTCATAGAATTCTTTCTTTCATAGGCATGCTGCAAAATGTGCAGCACTTCCACAGAGAGAGAAAGCCAAGAATACAATCTGTGATCTGCAAAAAATGTTTTGTTTTTGTAAGACAGAAAGTGAGAACCAGTGTATTGTCAGGCACTTGAGAAATGTTACAATAGCATGGCAATGCAAGACCTGAAGTGCTTTCATATAGTCATAAAATTGATTTACATAGCTATAAAAAGAACAAGTAAAAAGGATGAAACCTCTTTGAATAATTTCCAATTCTGCTTCACAACAACCTTATGTAATTTGCTGTTATTAAAAAACCATAATCAAAGAAAACATTTCACCATTAAGCCATCAGTGTTCTTGAGTTTACAGGGCAGTTAGCTAGACAAGAAAGGATAAAGGAATTTAGGAACTGCTGCACAAGAGGAAATATACTTCTTCTTATCTAGTGTTTTGCATCATGGAATGTGTAGTGCATAATACTTCAAAATCTCACCATACACAGTTATACTTGGGGTTAAATATATATATATATATAATGCTAAGCAATTTTCTTCTGTCTCATGAAGTTTTGTAGCTAAGTAAAACATTGGTCATTCTCATTTTTCAAATTTAATATTTCATCAGAAGTCTTTTATTCTGCATGTCTGATAGTAGCTGGCTAGTATTTTGTTGCATGAAATCTTATGACCTGTTCTGGTCAACTTCTACTGCATCATTGGTATACCATCTCTTAATCTTCTCACACAATTTTAGAACAAATACTGTCTGAAAAATCTCCCTGATGTGTAGATGCTGTTATCTCTCAGACCTTTCTCAAGGCTTTTTGAGGCTTTTTTTTTCCTTGAGAAGAACTCTTCCCCCTTATTCCCAGTAAATGACCATTTTCTACTCTGCTCCTGCAATGTTTGATATATTTGAGCACATACATTTTCCTGACACTGCATCATTCAAATCCTTCCACTGCCTTTTTGGCTTAATTGCAAATAACTCCTGTAATGCATGGAAAAAAATTTTCACTAGTTTTACAGAGGTATTACAGAGTTTGAAGTCCAAATTCGGTATTTGGTGCCAAAATCCTTCTCTAGACACCTTAATCAGAAGTTGTTCAAGCTTTGAACTTAAGTGAAACTGATACCAATGCAGACTTCTCAGACTAGAAAGATCACTGCAACAACGGCTGTGGACAAACAGTGTAAAAATGTGCATTCTCTTTTGCCAAATATCACATTTATTTCTGTATGGTAACCTCAGTGCTCAACTTCACAACAAAATTAGGTACTCTTCTGGAATGTCACTTCCACCATTATGAGGAAATACTGAACTATGTGTCTGCTTTCAGTTAACTGCATCTTATATGATCAGTCACTTACGGAAAAGTAGAGGAAAGAATTTCAAGACTCTTCCTCTCCAGTTAAATCTATCAAACTGAGAATACCGGTCATAGATCTAGGGATCCACTTTCTGTTCCTTTAGTATTTTTAATGATGCTGTTCTTTTCAAAAAGGCCAGTTAAAGACTACAAAACAACTGGACACAATTCTTTCACTTTTCAGTCTCATGATCTGTTTACAAAAATGACAGCTGGCCTCTGTAATTTTATTTTTCCTCTGAGAGAAGCCATCATGCCACAAGCCAGGGCTGATGTCAGTATAAATCCTTCTGGGCAGTTGCCTTGTTTTCTGCTTAATGCAGTGTGTGGTGAGTGGAAGTCCCTGTTGGTGTCGTTCACACTTCTTAAGTGCTGTCATTACACCAAGTCTAAAGAATCACTTAAGCTGTAAACAAAGGTAATGTTTTTTGGTAGGAAACCTCGGAATGTTGCTGGAGTGGAGGGGAATTAAGTGATATGAGTGGCCCCAAAATGAGGATAGGACTTAAAGAAGAAGCACATCCTTATCTGCTGACCTCATCTGCCTGGGGGCACTGGAAAGAAGATGTTGTTGTGCTGCAGTTGGGACTGTGGATCCATTTGCCTGAGGTGGTAGGAGTGAAATGGAAGGCTCAAGGGACCAAAGTACTTCTGGTGTAGTTGTAGCTGCACTGGTGGTGACCACTAGGAAGTACATGTAGCCACCCACATATGAGCAGATTTCTGGCATTTTTTTTGTAGCGGAATCTTTAAATAAGAGGGGTGGAAGTACTATACTTATTTATGTATATATATGTGGACATAAGAAAATATAGTACATACACGTGATAGTTCTGATCATTCCCCAAAATTTCCCAGTTGCCTTGAGAAAGGGAATACTACTACCCCCAGTGTTAATAGCAGCAATATCTTCTAAGCAATGTGACAGCCATGACCAGAACATGAAAGGAAAATATATTAAGAAATCAGGAGTTGACTGCAGGAGGTAGAATAATGAGTCAATCATATGAGAAATTAAGGTCATGAAATGCTTGTCTGCATCTTACTCAGGGAGTTGCCTAGAAGGTTAGCAGCGAAACCTGAAACTGTATGAAACTGGCTTGGTTTTATACCACATTGCAACTCTGGAAATCACAGCAGATTTCTCAAAACAGGCCACAAAAAGCCTGCTGGAAAGCTGTGTGGTGCCATAACTCTTTCAGCCAGTAGAGATCAGAGCTGTGTGTCCAACAACTCAATGCAAGCACAGTGTGGCTCTGCTCACTGGGGGGCTGGCCACCACACAGCTGCATCTGCACAGCCTGAGCCAGGGGGCCGTGCTGATAGACCACAGTGCTGTGTGCTGGTATCCAAAGAAGTCATGAAACATCAGCCTGCAACTCGACAAAAATACAGAGCAATGAAGTGCTTGCATAAGTCTGGGTGTGAGGCAATAAGACAACCTCAATAGTTTTATGTTCATTGGGTTCTACACCAGCATCTTCCAGTAACCTGCATCTGCTGGCGTCCAGTTTCTGGCATGGCTTTTTGGCAGAGTCAGTTTCCCTTTCACTCATGAGGTGCAACTCCTTTCTGCTGAGACCAGATGACTCTACCTTTCATGGAATATTGAAAAATGAAATATATTAAGTGCCATCTCTTCTGTGGTCAGAACAATCCTTACAGTTTTCTTTATTGTCTCCCTAGCACATATCTTTGAGACCCAAGTCTGTTGTCTTCTTTGAAACCCTTTATTAGATCTCAGCAACTCTGGAAAAATGCAGTAGGTAGAGATAATTTCTCAGATCTTGGTCATATCCAGCAAAATTATGTTCCTCTAATGCTGTTGTTTAGACTGGTTAGACTGTGCTCAGTCAGAAACCAGACACTTCTTGGGATCAATAATATTGAATTAGGCCAAGGAAATCATGGGTTGGAAGCATCTATTTCATTCAAATGACTACAGAGGTTTACTGCCTCTCCAACTCAAGACATGTTTGCAAATGAAACCCACCTATGCTCACTCCCTCTTCTGTATTAGAAGCATAGCAAAACCTAATCTGTCTCCATGCAAATCACCTTTGATTTGGAACAGCATAGGTATCATCTTGGGATTCTGTGCCTGTTCTTTGAAGGCTTAATAATTTCTTTGCCTCCCTCAGTCCTCCAATTTATTAAGTTGGGCACAGAAGTGCACAAATTGATTTTACTGCAGATGTACAGAAACTGGGCTTTTGTACTACTCTGGGAAGATTTATTGGCACAGGTTGCCAGTAGCTTGAGAAATCTCTGCCATGTACTTTACTTTTAAGACATAGACCTAAATAACCTCTTACTCCCTTCCTTGATTGTCCTTTCTCTGAAGATAGGTTAGAAAAACATACCAAACAGCCTTTAATTCTCCTGAACCACCTTTTTGGTTCAGGAGTTACTGGCCTTTGAACTGAGCTCAGGAGTATGTAAGATTTCTAGCTTTTCACAGATGTCAGCTCCTTTTGCAACAGAGGACAGTTCTGAGTTTTCCTCAACCTTGGTCATGCTATTCTGCTTTTTATTCTTAAGCAGGTTTGTTTTTTTTTTTTTGTCTAAGTGTTTTCTTGTTATAAGAATGAATTTCTTTATAAATAATGTGTAGAGGATCTGCTGGCAATGATTCTCAAAGGCCCTGCTGAATGAACCATAGCTGCATATCATATGCAGGCTTCTGATTATTGGACTTTTTCTTACATAGGTCAGCTTATCCACTTCATTTTTCATTTGTGCTAGTAGTGTGAGAAAATGAAACCTCAGAGCTCAGTAGCTAGGTGAATTTAAAGTTACTTCAACTAGAGTTCAGAACCTGATTCTGAGTACTGACTCAACATTTCTTGATTTTCTGCAAACCACATAGAAGTGTCAATGAATAGCACTCATGTCTTTGACTCTTCATCTACTAACACAACTGAGAAGCAACATTTCAGATTATGCACACAATTGCATTTCCCTTCTGTCATTAGAACAGAAGCTTTCTGCAACAGCTGCTGACCAATACTCAACTAATGTTTATGCATTGCAACATTCTTTGCATATATGAATATCTACAACAGCTCATACAAAGAAGAAGAAAAAGTATAATCACACTCCCCACTGGTAATCAACTAATTAGAAATGCAAAAGATCTTTTCAGTAACAATGCGTCAAGTCCTAAAGTTCCGTGTCAAATATTTGATGTTGCTTCAACTGCAAAAGGCCCTTATTGCCATAACTTTCCCTGTCCCCTTAATGTTTCCTCTTTTTCAGAACAAAATTATTATGAAGTGCATTTTGAACAATTTTTAGGCTGTAAGTTTAGCCAATAAGACTTCTCACATACAAGAATTCTTCAGCGTTCTGTCCTTTGTTAACATGTGCATCTGTGAAGAAGGCTTTGGTGCCAGCATTGGGAAGCATGAGATCATATGATGTTTATAGAGCAGAATGGCTTCAAATGTAGGAAATTGTCTAGCTATTTCCTTTACTAAGTACAAAAGATTATATTTGTTAGTCATTTAATTATGATTTCAGAAATGAATTTGTAATGATGGAGGGAGGACAACAGTACTTAATAATTAGGGAAATGAGAAACCTGTGTTTATTCAAATAAGCCCAGCCCTTGTTTCCTGGATGAAAAAAACATTATGTAAATATGATTTCATAAGGTATGCTAATTTATTTTGGAAATATGGGAAAGAATTATCCAACTAAACATGAAAAAATACTGGCATGTCAGTGGGTCTACATTATTCTGTTTACAGAAATTCTGCAATCTGAAAAGCATGTGCATTTAGAACATGACTCAGTAGAGTACATTTTTTTTTAACCTGTAAACATATTAAAAAACACACTACAGACAATGAAGTAAATGGAATATAAAATGAAAGTGTGCATTTCATTGGCTTGAACTTACAGTTAGTGAATACTATATATTTTCTCATAAATTGAACAATACATAGGAAAAATGCAACTTCAGTTCTTCAGAGAATTTATGGTTAATACTTTATATGGAATATATGCACTTGTATTTTAAAAAACTTTCTTAAACAATATATTTTCAATTAAATATCATTTATATTATTTTACCATAGTGTTATTAATTATATTAATGCAATTACTTTTTTAATCTGATTGTTGTACCTAATGCTCACAAGACACTTTTTATTTCTGTTTAATCTCTGTTGGTTTAAAGTCCTCATTGTTTATAATCTTTGATTCTACAAAAGTCATACTTGTCATAATTTCTAAATAAAGCTATCAAGAAAATCAATTGAAAATTTTATTGCTGGTATTATTCAAATAGGATGATAAAAATGATTCTAGAATAAGTAAATGTGCCACTTATCTCCAAGAAAAAATTGCTTTAAAACGAGTATGAGAGTGAGCTATAATTGTCTGCAGATATACATCAGAAAAATCTACATAACCAAATCCATTTGTTGGCAATCACAAGAAAGAGTCCAAGCTGAGCAGTCTCAAGAGCTTCATTATTTCTGCACTGAATACAGAAACAGGAAATGAAGGAGGTGGTTATATAAATGAGCGCAATACTTTGGGCAGAATGAAATTCGCATGATTAGGCCAAACGTTATACAAGTCAATCTACTGACTTCATAAATGACATACAGACGTAATTAGGATTTCCCAATCCTTGTTTATTAAACTGTCCCCAAACTAGAGATCTATAAAACAAAACCCCAAGTGGTGAGATGCAGTTTGCTATTATGTATGTGCAGATTTATGTGCATGCTAGAAAAAGTCATGTTTAAATTTAGATTTTAAAAGACACATTTTTAGAAATTGTGAAGGAACTAAAAAGTGTTTAAACACCTACATTATGATTTTATGTATGGATACTTGTATCGCCTATACACAGGTTTGAATTAGATTTTATATGTGTACTTCCACCATAATAAAATCTTTATGCACAAATAGAAAGAATAGAAAGGGTAGCACATGAAGAAAATTGTAATTAAACACTACCATTGCTGGACTATTTACTTTTTCAGCTTTTTATTTGTTTGATTGTATTTTTTAATTGTGGGATTTTTTTTGAAAATCCCCAAACTGTAATTCGGTAATCAAATCCACAGAGGAATTTCTCCCATCTATGAACTCCATAGAAAATGCTTATAAAGAAATATATAATCAGAAGAGTAGTCAGATTTTCTGTCACATCTGACTTGGGAACAAACAGTACAAAGTCCTTATTAGCTGGAACACAAGGATTCAATAAAAAAGTGGAATTGGCCAGTGGGCAGCAGTTCCAGTACATAAAATGTTGATGTTTCAAAATTTGTTTTTATTCTGGGTTAGAATAGAAAAAAAACCATACAAGCATTTTGGAAAGGAATTCTGTCGAAACACTCCTTTTTAAATTGAAAAGGACTCCTTTCTTAATTTCTTTTTCAATGAAAATGAGACTTGGCTGCTCTTGAAAACTGTAGTGATCCACTGATGCATCTGCAACATGCAGGCCTTGGCAAAACTTCATAATTCAACAGAAATAAAATAAAAAATGGAAA
>NW_008685727.1:4513-26727 GCF_000695815.1 Acanthisitta chloris | reverse complement strand
TTTCGCATAGCCATTCCTCCACAGAAATATATGTAATCAAATTTTCTAGTGACTTCCAAGACAAAGTAATCATCAGAATTTTGTGTTTATGCTTATAAAATAGCAATCATTAAGTGCTACAGCATCTTGGGTTAGGACTTCAATTAATTGCCTAAAAATTATAGACTTAGAATCTTTTTTTACTTTAAGGAAGGAGTGGACATGGACATATCTGGGTAGCACAGAGTCCATAATTTTCGTTTGATCATTTGGCCAAAATATGAATGCTTTTGTCATCAACTTTTTCCACATAGTGATGCTACTGTCAAATATAATGACAATGTGATGAGAAGAAGCTTACTTTATAACTTCCTTTAGGACTCTTAGAGCACTTGTTCTTTCTAATAGATCAAAAGCTGTTAACCAAAGAAAGTGGGTCACTGAAACCTGCTCACCATTAGGCACACCTGCTCAGCACCCTCTTGTGAAGAGGAAAGCTTTCTGCTCCTCATGGAGACAGTGTCAGTCACCAGCATATGTAATTTTTCATATTTCTGATCATTTTAAAGCAATGACCTGACTGAGTACCATGGTGTTCATATCTGTGGATTCAGCTGTAAGACCCAAGATCATCTGCATCCCCATGGTGTTTGATGCGCATGATGGCACTCAGGGGTCTCATGCCAGAATCCAGAGTCCAGGTGTCATCAAGCAAACAGGGGGTCCATAGCACGGTACCAAAACTCCATCCTAACATCTCATAGTGAGGATCTTGCTGCCCTCAGGTACACAGTGGTACACCATGAGTAGAGAAGACCTATCTCAATGGTTGATCCAAGAACCTGGGGGGACTTCCTCTTAACTTGGAAGTCTAAATTAAGTGCCTAAATCTAATCAGTGAGACTATCTTTCTGTAAATACTAGCACTTAAAAAACCCAAACCAAAACCCACAAAAAATAGACTGCATACTTAATTTCTAGTACTTCTTACTTGGCAGCTGTTGCTGGTCTCTGACTGAAAGAGCAGAAAGTTAACGAGTCCCTTGGATGACCCCATGCAAGTGCACCTTTGTCTTCTTTGCTGGTGGACATCTCTGCTTTTGGATGAGTGGCACAGGATACAAATATTGAATAGGAGTAATTTATTACCTTTGCATGCATCTATTACTAAATGCTTCAGAAATGCAAGGCTCCTGCCACCACAGGATTTTCATCCTAGCCTTTCTAATGAAAGGTGGCCGGCCTTACATTGTCAGGTGCGGTAGATAACAGCCTTTTACACTACTTTTTTTGATTGAATCCCCTCAATTGAGGCTGATGATGTTCACATATTTTACGTAAATCATGATCTTTCTTTGAATTCCATTGTTCTGTTGACATCAGCCACTATACCAAAGAAAGATACATGAAGAGAAATACCAGTTTCAGTGTGATCACAGATATGTCTCACAACCTCAGCTGCAACACTACAGAGCATTTTACAAGAAGCAGATCTTCAGAATAATATTTTTTAATCCTCTATTTCAAATACATTAAGGGACTCCAACTGTTCTTTCTAACCACGTACTCTTGTGGGCTACTTTGAGCATTAATATTTCCCTTTGTAATTTGCAGCCTTCTCTGTATGCATTTATGCAATTAGTAGCAATGATTAGAGTTCACATTTTTAAACTAATGTTACTTTGAGATAGATCTGCATCACACATCAGACATATTTGAATCCATTTAGTGGATTCCACAGTCCTTCCCAGGGCTCAGCCCTGTACTTAGCCCCAGTACTTAGCAGTTCTCTTTCAGCATATATTTTGCAGGTGTTCTGCTTGTATAAACTCCTTAAAGTATTTAATTTTGTCCTTCTTAAAGAATAAGAAGATATAATTTCAATCTGTGAAGAGCTGAGCTGAGCCACACTACATTGTGAGCAAACTAGTACAAGACAAAGAAATGTATCTGGGTGGCATCTGGCCAGTGGGAATATATTTGGGAGAAAGGTTGGAGTTCTTGCTGCCTATGTGCTTACAAGTCTTCTTCTGGTAAGAGAAACGCACTAAGCAGCACAGCACAGCACAAGGGATAATATACTCTTTTCTGTTTATATTATGTTTTTGGAAAGATGTTTTTTATCTCGTGAAGGCCAGGTCCTAGGTAATTCCATCACCAGACTGGATTGAGATAATTTATCTCTTTAGTTTTGACTGACACCAGTTAGAGTTTTTTCCATGGCTGACATTATTATCAGTGTTGCATGCCATCTTTCTGCATCTCTGTATACATAAAAACACATTAGGACAGTTCTCATTGATATAAAAAGCATATACCCCATGCTCAGAGATCATGCATAACCAAGAACCACCTCACATACAATGAAAATTCTAAGGCCCAGATGAGGGATTTAATATATTAATTGTCAGAGTTTATGTGGCAGTAGCAACCTCCATGGAACCCAGAATCTAACTTCTGAAACAAGTCTTTTCTTGTTTACAGCTCCTACAGACAAGAAGTATCAACTCATAAACTCAAATAAATTAGCCATAAACTCAAATAAAGTAAGAGTGTAATGGCTGTCCAAACCCAGGCCAGGTTTCAAAGTAGGGTAGTGCCAAGATGCTCCTCAAAAAATATTTGTGAAGGAAAGAAGACTGCCTGGTGTTGAAGGAGAGTTAGGGGAGGACCACAAAGGCTGCGGTTTTTCCTGGAAAAAGAGTTGTCCTGTTCCTGCTTGTAAAGGAGGGTTGATGGGCTTTCCTGGAACAGGAGGAAAAGAATCCTCAGGATTACACAGAATATAACACTAACATATAGAAAGCTTGGATTAAAATTAAACATTCTGAATTTAAATGTGCTATTTCAGTTTTCATTGACTGGCCTTTAAATCATTGTTTTCCAAGTATTAAGTCATTGTTAACATGCTCAGCAATTTTTATCTATTTAAAAAAAGGCAAATATGCATTGTATTATATTATATAGTATCAGTTCCGTAAGACTTCAGTTTATCCTTCTTTTCCAGGTGATATTTAGTTTAACTTTACTTCATTTCTGGTGGCTCTAAATCAGGACAGGAAAGAGCAAGTTTCAAAACAAAGGACTGACTGTATAATGAAAATTATTCCTTTCTGCCTTTGTCTTATCTCTGTTTAATACATTTGGGAAAGGAGGACTGTTCTGAAGGATTAATAATAGTTGAGGATGACACAGGTTGGAGGCAGGAGGTGGCATAGGTCAGCAGCTCTCTGGGTTGTGGCTATCCTGCTGTGCAAGTTGTTCACCCTGTCTCAGAGGAGTTATGGTTTCTGAGTCATAAGTGCCTGGGAGGTAGTTCAAGCCAGGGTGACACCACACGACAAACAGTAGGTGTAGCATAGATGTGGCTGAGGATTCAGAACCCTTGGCAGGGGCAGAAAATTATCCCACCACATCTGCTGAGGCAAACATGGCTCAGTTACGCTGGGTATGAGCTGTCGTATGCCCCCACAGCATCCCCCCTCCAGATTGCAGGGCTTGTTGAGACGTCCTGTCAGTAACACCAATAATGTTACTCCTGTGTACATGGAGGTCAAGTTTTTTTCATGGGTTCATGACCATTAAGACATGGTTGGTAGAACCCTGTCTAACTTTTGGGTGTATGGGACCCTAAACAATATATGCCAGAACAAGGGAGGAAATTCTGTTCAGGAGCTACCTAAATATTATGCAGACTTTTTAAATCAAGGTAATTTTTTTACTGGTACCCATTCAGAATTTGTGGTGGTTTAACTCCTGCTTATTGCAGTATATGACCGTATGATGTTATAGGCTATGACCTACATAAATTGTAAAAGATCTACCACATTATCAACATAAAAATATCTAGAGTGTAGAAATTACATGTATGCTTCTATATATGAATAAAAACCATATAGGAAATGTGTACATATGAAAAGAACACAGAGAAACTATACAAGCTCTTTGTTGCATCCACTTACAATTCAAGAACGTCACATAGCACTAGGAAAGAAGAAGATAGTTATTATGTAAATGATTTCCATAGCTTAGTCTGGAATTATTTTGTAATCTGTGAACAAATAGCAAATTATAATGATGTTAATAGACACATAAATGTCCATTTAAGCCCAGAGTTGTTGCAATCTTTTAGGCAATTAGCTTAATCCATGATCATTACAAATGGAACCTGAAATATGGTTACATCCAAATAAGGTTATGGATTCATCTTCACATCTGGAAGTGAAGCCGGCATGTTGCTTTTTCGAAAGCATTTGATTGAGCAGGGCTCCTAGTTTTCTGTCTATGCATACTGCTAAACTTCCCCTTCACCCTCTCCCTCCTTCCCTTCCTCTGTATATATGTTCTTTAAATCCAAAAATAAATTATTTAAACTATGTGCTACATGAATGTTAAATAATTTTTTTTCCAAGAAATTGGCACTTTAAAAGTAATCTTTCCATTCACTTTTTATGACCAAGTTGACTTGGACGCTATCCCCAAAGTAGGACTAGAACAGAATTAGATGCCAACATATGGGATCATGGTCTGGAAATTCTTCATTGAATTGTCATCTAAAGGAAATTTTTTTAAAACTGTGTAGTTACCTTAATTTTGACCTTAACATTTTCTTCAGATGCTCAAAATTGCAGCTCTGTTCATTTCTAACACTGCAGCTGTGTTCAGAGCACTAAGTTCTTGGAACTTAATGTCCAAACTTAACAGTCGTCCCAAAGCGAAGCATTTCTCTTCTTTGAGGCCTTGAATGGATTTATCTAGGAGACATTGGGGCAGCAACATTGGGCACCTGACAAAGATTTCTGAAACTGTTACTCTAAGACCTCACTGTGTTTGAAATTCAGGCTTCCTGCTCTTGACTGAGTGCTCTGTTTAGCAAGACAGTCCCTCTTGCTCTCACACATATGCATACATACTTTTTACAGTTACCAGTGGGATATAATTTTTAAGGTTTATACAGCCTCCCCTGGAAGTGTCCTTCATTTGCATGGCAGAAGAAGTTGATTGCCTTTGGTTCGGGCATATTTCCGGACAGATAAATATGTAGATCTGAAGGGCCCTAGGCAACTCCATGGCATTCCAGACTGACCTTTCCTCTATTACCAGAATGTTCAATAAAGGTGACAAGGTAGGAGAAACACTAAACAAAAGCTTGTTCAACAGGAGTTGCAATGCTCTACAGTATTACTGATTGGGCAATAATATTGAATGTGTCCAGTTTCACTATCTGCTTTATTTATGCTACCCCTTATGTAGTCCATGTGACACTATGGAAAATTTACTGTATTGCAAACAGAAGCATATAAGAATTTTTCTGAATGTTACACTGGAAAACAGGAGAATAGAGTAAATGCTGCTTGACTTTGGAAAAAGGACTAATGGTGCCTACACGAGGAAGGCATCTGGGCTGTGAATGTGCATGGGTTGGAACACTTTCCAGAAAATCTGCTAAGAAGCATCTCTCATCACAGCAGTTTTCGTCACATGCTCAATCAGGTTGACTACTCTCTGAGAATAAAATCCAACACATTGCCTGTTGTGAATGCAAGTTTTGGGTATCAATTTAGCACAGATGTTATACAAGAAAGCAAATAGTTCTGCATTTCATGATGAGCTTCTCTTTAGAAAACCTAGTTTTTGATTTATTTTCTTTTGCTAATTCAGATTTTTACGTCACTTGTCCTTTCTAGTGAGACAAAACCTTGAGCTTCTTTTGACGTGCAAACACAGAATTGTAAAATAATTTGGGTTGGAAGGGAACTCTGGAGGTTTGTGCAATCTCCTTCTGAAACTTATCTTTGAAGTTAGAACAGGCTGTCCAAGACGATCTCCGCTCAAGTTCTGCCTATTTTTGAGGGTCAAGAGTCGGCACACTCTCTAGGAAACCTACTTACTGTACTTTATTGTCATTTTCCTTGATACAACTTCTAATGAAAGGTATATTCCTGTCCTATTACTGTGCACTTTTGAGATATGGCTGGGTCCTCTTTTTTTATAACTTCCCTTTTCCCTTTATATGGTTGAAGCCAACAATTAGGTATTTCCTTAGTCTTCTCCAGAGAAAGTGAGGTAAGCTATTGTGCATTTTGGCGTCCCCTCCACCAGTGCCTAGGTTGTGTTCTATCTCTAGGTCCAGGTGCTTCTTAAAATTTTGAAAGAGTATTGCACTCCCATTAGTGACTAAGCAAGACCAGTCACAAGTGGTGAGTCACCACCAGGACTTCAAATCAATGATCACTAGTTCTTTAGTCTGATGATTCAGGCAATTTTCTACCCACTTGTGTAGTCTGCCTGTCCAGTCTGTACCTCCCCAGTTTGGCTTTAAGGATATTACTGAAAAACAGGTTGAAAATCTTTCTCAGCTTCAGCTAACTGATGCCCACAGCTCTATCCTTGTTCACAGAGTCTCCTGATTGAAGGCAATAAGGTTAGTCAGGCATTATTTGTGCTTGGAAAATTCATGCTGGCTGTTCCTGTTCATCACCTTCTTCCTACTCAATGAGATCTGGCTTTATATTAATTTCATTAATGCCTAGAATTTGGTCTGTCACTTGAAGGCTTCAGTTACATATTCCCCTGTTGTTAGTTTATTTCTCTGTCTAAGGCTGATCTAGTAGGAATCAGTCCTTCTGTGTGAGAAAACTCACGTAACACAACTACACAGGCTGCTTTACCAGAAGAAGGTGTGAGATTCACAAGACTGCTAGATATTTTCTGACCAGAAAGGATTTATTTTGCTCATGATATAAATATGCATGTAAGGTGAGGGATGTTTGAAAATTTGACCTATAAAGCCATTTGCCACTTTATTTAATGCTCAAAAAGCAAAAATGGATGAAGAAGCTGTGCCAGGGCCAATATAGTTGCAAATTTGTGTTCATAAAAATGCAAATTTGCAAGCTGCAAAGCAAAGCTTGGAGACTTTTCTGAGGGAAACTCATAAGCAATAGCCTTAGCTATTTTCCAAAAAACCTGAGCAGGCTGCGGAAGCTCAGCTTTGTTCTGATAACTGCTGTACAAAGTGCTCTTCCAACAGTGGCCAGGCTGTGAACACATTAAAGATATCAGTAATGTAGATTGGCTGCAAATCAAACCACTTCATCGCTCATTACCTTTACTAAATCACTGAGATATGTGCTAAGTAAATCTGTTGCTAGCAGTAAAAGATTTATGAGGCAGAGGGAATAAGGCTAATAGGACTAAATCTCCCCTAGTACAACTGCCCAGTATAATCTGTCATCACAAAGTGGAGGAGAAGCCGCACAAGTCCTTCCTTAATCAGCACTGAAGTCATGCCCAGACCTGTCTGACACCCATCTTTAAGCATGCCTCTTGTCTTTTGTCATGAAGAAAGCAAATTATTTCTAATTATTTTTATTTGTTCATGTAGGTAATTTGTAGTCATTGACAATTTTGTTCTCTCCCTTACAAATTAAGCCTTACATAAAGAATAGTACACCCTTTATTTTATATATTTTTGTGGTCTCCATCTGTTTGAACCTCTCTTCTGCAATATGCCATACTCTACAGTGGAATTCATGACAAAATATATATGCATAACAAACATAAAATTTACAAGATTTGCTCAAGTTAACAGCTGAAATAAAGAGCAAAGATCTAACTGTTGACTTGATGCAACTTCACAGCTTTCATCCTTCCTCTAATTTGATTTTCCTTCTGAAGATAAAAAGAGTTAGAAAGTGTTGGAGGAGGAGTGACTTATCTGTTTAGATATTTTGTTACGTGATTGTCTTTTGCCCCTTGGTAGGTAGGCAAGAGAGCACTAGGCTTGTTGAAAAAAAAAGCTGTAGTCTGACAAGAGCTGTGCACAGACAGCTGACAAATACTGCTACTTTACTGCTAAGGAATGTATGAATGCATTTCTTTTTATTTTTTTGTATTATTAGATAAGAATTCAGTGTGATATGACATGTGAAAGTGCTGTATCAAACCTGAATGGGTAGCTTTAATTCAATGTGTTTGCCTTTACATATCACTATAAAACTCTATTTTATGGTATGGTCTTACAAGGCTGGAGGGCCTGGTTTTATTGAAGTTATTTATACTGCCAAACGCTTTGTTTGTATATATTGTCTTTTGAAAGACTGAAGCTATGGTTTATTCATGCTTTTTATTGCCATAAATTCTGAGAACTCAGTACTGGACCCAATTAAGGATTTACAAACCAAGACTGGACTTTGGTGGACCTGAAACATCAAATCAAATACCACTCAGGCCCCCTCTGCTCAGTGGACACCCAGCAGTACCAGGACTTGAGTTCACACAACGCTTCCTTGTACAACTTGGCCCTTCCCAAAGTGGCTGCAGTTCTGCTCTTGATCCTGCACAGGGCTCTCCCACACTTGACAAGGCAGGTCCCTGCTCCTAATGTGGATTCAAAAGACAGTGTAGGTGCTGTTTTCAAACCTGTGGCCCTGTGAGTGACAAAATACATGAACCTCCAGCTTGGTTCATGCAGCAGAAGGTGAGGATGTGAGTTTTCGCTGCTTCCCAAGCTGGCTCTCGTAACATCCCATGGCTACTGTATTCAGCAGAGATGACAGACGTGGCTGTGCTGGTCAGATATAGGTGAGAGATGGGCTTAAATATCCTCAGGTTAGGAAGGCAATTGGTTCATCTTCCCAGCTCCCCAGGTGCTGTGAGGACTGCTGTCATGCAAAGCAGAGGCTGTTCTGACTGTCTACCAACCAAATAGCACATCCCATTTAGTCATCTGAATGGAAAATATCAGCACAATTCTTCACGAGAGGAGTCAGGGCTGCAGTCCCTGAGCGGTTGGACAAGCAGCCTGTGCCAAAAGTCTCAGTCTGAGGGCAGGGGTGGCTCTGAATGTACCTCTGTTCTCAGAGGCTTCTTCTGCCAGCTCTGGCAGAGCCCTGCTTGATGTGCAGAGCTCTGCATCATGCTTCCAAGACTTCCAGCTCTGCCTGTGCCCTGCGGGAGCAGGTCGCCTCACAGACCTGACCTGCTGGTCGGGATACTTCAAAGTTACTGCACCTAATTTTTTTTCTTTTGCTTAACTGGACAAAGCCTTTATGACCTCCAAAAATCTATATTGCTCCATCCAGTAAATTGGTGTTCATGGAAGACTTTTAATTATAAATCAAAATTACCACAGGTTCATGATACCACAGACAGAGATGAGGAAGCTTTGATGATTCTTGTGCTTGCTTCATATGTAGGAATAATCCTGATTCAGCAGCTGGTGGTGTCAAAAGCTCGTTCACATGAACTTCAATATACTAAATATCCTTTCTTGTAATTTTCCCAAAGATTGTCTGAGCAATTTTAGAGGTTACTTGTTTTTCTTTCTTTCTGTGAAGTTGTGATTGCTCTTTACACCTTAAGAGGCATGTCCATTTGTTTAGGGCATGTCCACACAGAGATACCAACAGCCTTGTTTTAAGTGTTAGTCAGTCAAAACCAGATAAAAAATTAGGTAAAGACATCCTTCATAGAGGATCAGGTATTGCTGTTACATTACAGCATCACCTGACTTGATCACAGGTTTTTTAATTTTGTGACTATGGGTATAAGCAATGAGTAACAATTACTGCAATTGAATACAGTCCTTGTTGCGTGAATCTTAAATCTGAGTATACTAAATACTTTATGTCTCTGTTGAATTTTCCCATGTAATTGTTTAGAACAAACAAAGCAGAAGACTGTTTTCCAAATATACTCATTATAATTTTTCTGAACAGACAGTGCTGTTGTGTTAAAAAAAAAAATTAGTTTGGCATGGCAACTTTTAACTGATGTTACCCCAAACCAGGGTTATGACACTAAAAAAATTTAAAGATGTAAAACTATAAAAGAGAGAGTATTGTCAGGTGTCAATGAACTCCTTAGTATTACTGTTGCCACTCTTGCTGTATACTCTGTATTTTAGCATCCATGACTTCATATGGACCACTGAATATGCTCCCTTCCCTAAATAATGAAGGTGAGTTGGCATTGCCATTCTGTCAGCAATAGCACAGCTATAGAAATACATCTCCCAAGTCATGATACGACTTACAGATCATGGGATTATTTTTGAAGAATAGACTTTTTCTACCATTACTATTTTCTTTGTCACCCATGGCTGCACACAGACATTGTGCTATTTACAGGTAAATCCCATGCAAGTTGACAGCAACAGAGAATGGCGGGAGGGACCAAGTTTAACAACAATGATTGAGCTACTTATACCTTATGTTAATTTACTAATGAAGAGAACCACTGGCTGAAAACACAGCGATTATTTTCCTGACCACAGAGAACAATGTCCTGATTATGATTTGGGAAACATTTTGTTTGGTTTGATTAGTGAAAACACACTGATCTCCATGGAGAGGGGTCTGGAGCGGTTCTGCTGTCCTCAATCTCCTAGACAGGGTGAGTGAAGGGTGGATAATAAATAACAAGGGAGATGTGCTCCAAGTCCATGCTCCTTATAGAAACTAGGGGAAAGGTCTGAGCCACTGATACAAACTCTGAATGGGACAGAATATTGGAAAAAGGGAATGAAAAGGGTGACAACCAGCTTGGCTGAGAGACATGCATACATATTTCTGAACCCAGGATAAATGTTAGAATCACACAGTTTAAGTTAAGAGAAAACAAAGGGCAAGTGAAAGGAAGAGGGCATGATGCATTGTGGATGAGGCTGAGTACTGACAGAGGTGTAGATGACTCAGCGAAGTATATGACTCAGGTGCTGGGAACTCTGACAGTGACTCCTCACCACGGTTCTGGGCGAGTCCCAGCTTTTCTTTGGGTCATGTCCGACCTCTGAGTAAGGACGTTGAACTCCCACCACACTCAATGCAGTTGTATTTACAGATGTTGGCCTCGTATGTCACAGAATGCTTAATTTCATACATCTGTAAATGTCTGGTTTGTTTGGAGAGATGCTAGAATATCTGCTTCTACTAAGAATTTTAAACTGAAAATGCCAAGTCTGGAAGGGTGTGAGGGAATCACCCAAATAAATGTCACTATCAGAACTAGCTAGAGGACTTTTAATCCTGGTTAAGATCACTGATCCTATTTTCAAATACACTGAGCATCGGTTTTCCTATTCTGAAGTGAAGTGCCTCAGGCACTCAGCACCTCTGTAAATCAGACCACATGCTGCTGTTCTGGGATGCTAAAAGATTATTAAACTCCACTGTGTAGTCTCAGATCAGCCAGTTGTTCTGCTTTAATTAATTAGTTCCCTTGAACACTGAAAATAATTTTCTTTCAGTTTACTTTTTTGGCTGACTTTGCTACCTTCTGAAGATAAACCACAAATTTAATTTTACTTATTTTATTTCCAAATAGTGCTTTTTCATTTGAGGATTATTCTACTTACATATATTGCCTTTGGGCTTCTGAACCTGTCTAGATGTCCAAGACAGCACTGATCCCACCAGAAACTTAAATCTATGTATGCATAACAGACGTCTCTAGTGGGACTATTAATTGAATTGCTGGGTTAGTGACTGTGCTCCTATCTCATGCTCAAAAGCCAACATTTATTTGTTTGTGCTAGCCAGAGCATTTCCATGTAATGAATTCCCTTCTGTAACTGGAACATAAGAAAAAAACAGAATTCTTGATCATTTCAGTTATTTGTATAACTTCATATAACTTTTGTACCTTTTGGGACTTAAATTTCATTGAGAATGATGGGCACGGGTCCTGGTATGTGGCTGTATCTGGTGTGTGGCTGTTCAGGCAGTAGTGATGATAACCGGTATTCTTCAGACCTCCAACCTAAGATATGTGATTAGATGTCATTAGCTCACATGAGCTTGTTGGTGGTTTCTTTTTTTTTTGCTTTAAAATTTTTAAGTGCACAGTGCATCCTAAACAAAACAAAGAAATAAACTCCTGGTTTTCCACACTCAACTGAACTAGATGTAAATACTACCCAATCCAGGGCACAAAACCTGGTGCATAAATAGAAGCAAACATGATACCTGAAGAAAACAGAGACTAAGTAAAACAACTTAGTCAAAAAAAACCCAACCAGACTCAAGCTGTAACAAGTTAGCGTTCTTGTCACACTGATCCAAACAGCAGAACAAGATGACTGTATTCCCAGAAACTAGGTTCACATAGTTATAAGAACGCCACCACAGAGATGACTAAGTGCTATCTCAGTGTGTGAAAACCATACAGTATTAATTCCAAATTGGCCATCAGGGAAAAAGGATATCAGAAAGGAGGCAACTTGGCAAAATAAGAAAGCATGTAAAGCAGTGAACAGATATGTTTGAGTCAATGAAATATTTAATACAGCTGACTACCATACCCAAGAGGCTGTCAGGAGTCTGGACACTTCTGGTGACTCACTCTGCGTATGTAGAGGGTTGTCTTAGGTGGAGAGCCAAGAATGTTAATGCTTCCCCATCTTATTTTAATATTCAGATTTGCTCTTGTTTGTTTTCCGCTGCCTTTATTTAGCAGTGCATAAACCTCTGTAAAATTTTTCTCATTCAATAAACTTCCCAATTTACATGAACATCAACATTTGCAATGTTAACATAAACTCAAGCGCTGCAGTTTCAAAGAATTTGAGGTATCACGGAGTAAAAGAGATACCGAAAAATTCATAACACTCACTTTAAAAACAAATGAGGCTTGTTAACTTGCAAGTTTGATAAAAACCTGAAATTCAGACCAGACTGTCTCACATTTGCAGTTCTTATTTCTTTACAATTAAGAAGTGCTACTTAGAAAGCTTCAAAGAGAATAGTGTTTCTAAGATTCATAAACTAATTCATGGCTTTTTGGCAATCAGCATATGAACTTACTGGCTTTACACAGGTTAATCTGAAATTGAGAAAAGCTTTGCATTTTGGCTGACTTTTGAACTGTGACTTGCATGTTTTCTAACCAGTTTCACATTCACATCAATCAGAAAAGCAACTGGACTACTATGAAGAAAGCAGTGTGTGTACTTGTGGATAATGTGGCGCTGCATGAAATGGCAACGTTAATTTAATATGTCTTTTCTTCTAAATCAACAGTAAGGAGATCAATCTGCTCAGATTGTATGCAAACATTTTCAGGTTACCTTTATCATTGCTCTGTTAATGTCAAAAATAGTTTTGTGCTAATCTGGTTTTCTCAGGCAGGACATACTTTGAGGCTTTTTTTTTTTGTTCGTTTGTTTGTTTGTTTTCTGGAAATCATTCAAGAAAGTGCTTTACATCTCTGGCTGCTCTGGGAGCAGTGTCTTTTACAAATCTTTCTGTTCTCCAGATAATTTTCTTAGTGGCTTAGCTATAAATTGGAAAAAACATAACAAGATCAACAGATCAGCCAACCTGATTAATACTTTAGTGCTCATCTAAAGCAAGTCTGAAGGACTTTGGGTAGTTTGGGGGAGTGATTTGAATATCACAGTATGAAGAGAACTGTAGTAATGAAGTTCTTGGATTGAATGCATTAGTCTGAAATAGTCTATGTGCACTCTTTTCCACTAATTAGAAAGAACGTTGAGAATTAAAAGGGTGGCATGTACAATCATGGCCTGGAAGAAGAAACACCTTGAATTCATATTTCTTTTGTCCCTGTCACAGCACTCCTACCATTACAGAGCAGAGCCAACCTGCCAAAATCTGGGAATAAGAAGAGAAGCAGAAAGAATGGTTCTTATTTAAGGCATAAAAGAAATCATACAGCTCTGAATAGGGCAAACTGCAGAAAGGCCTCCAGCAGATTTCACCTGTAGAGCTTTTTGTTCTCTCAAGACCCGTTATCTTCTCTTCCTGAAGCCACAAATGGCCTGGAGTCACCCCTACCAAGGTGCATTTTCTGGCCTTTACCCTCTGTAGAATGGCACCATGTCCAAAGTGAATTTCCATAGTGGTGTTCATCCTGTCCATCTCCTTGGATTGTACCTAGGATGTCCTTGGAGACAAATTGGCTTCGAACAAGACCACCTCAGAAATCTTGGAAGTGATTTAACAGAATGGATAACACAGGCCAGTGTTCAGGTCACTTTCTGGACCTCTTTAATTGACCCTTATAGATATATCTTAGTATGCCTTGTAGATGATACAGAGCTATGTCAGGAGGTCCTCAATAGTGAAGGATATCCACACATAAGAGATGGATACAACTCCAGACTGCCAGTTCTTTCTAAGCTGGATTCATTTCTGTATTAGTATTAGAGATCAATAATTGGGATTTTTTCATTCTAAATATAAAATCTTATTGGAGGTAAGTTGTTGAATGGCCTACTGCATGTCATGTAATTCTGAAAATTCAGAAATTTAATAAGTAAATCTGGTCTTCTTTTCTTTCTGAAAATGTTTGGTTTACTGCCAGGAGAACTGAGCTGGAAGTTGGGGAATTCTTGTACCTCTTGGCAGCAAAATAAGCAAATGAACGAAACACTTCTGCATTCACTCAGATGGCAGTACATCTGAGCAGAAATATGAAAAAAAAATATTTAAAAATGAGATCCTCCAAGGGGAAAAGAGGTAGAGGTTGAAAAGCAGAACCTTCCTACTTTTGCTGAATTACCCAAACAATAACTGATCAGAGATGAAAAGTTGAAAAGATTCATGATTTGTTATCTGAGTAGTTATTATTAGTAAAGGTAGAGGAAAATTAATTAATTAGTGAATCCAAAATGGCAGCTAAAAAGGAGGGAAAAGTAATTCACACTGAAAATGGATTTAAACACTATTCAATGTTTTTAAAAAAGTCCAAACCCCAAAAACCAATTTACATTCCACAAATTCCAGGGACGGGCAGTGTCTTTTTTTTCAGTGACAGTGAAATTTAATTTCAAGATAATTTACTTGTTTGTGTTACCTCAAGCACTGCTCCGTCAGCATAATAAGAGCTTCTCCTCCGTAGCACATTGCTGTAGAAATGGCTCAGAGCAGAAAAATGCAAAGGTACTTGTCACAAGCTCTGTGTAAAATGGTGCAGGTTTTCATTCTTTGATTTCCTTCTTGTCTGCAAAAAAAAGGTGAGAACTAAATTTTGACACTGTTGAAATGCTGAAATTCTGTTCTTGCCTTGCTGTTCAGCAGAAGATTTTTAAACTTTTCCTTCTTTCTCATTTGCTTTTTATCTTCTTTCCCTTTCCTTTTCCTCCCTGCTTTCCTCTCCTGAAAGAAGAAAAGGTTTGGAGAAAAAGGAGTACAATAAGAATTGGTACAAAGGTGAAAGATGTTTACAAACTGGACCTGCTGAATGAATATTTTCAACAGATCACTCCAGAGTGATTAATTGCCTACTGAAAATTTTAGCTCTGTAAAGGATCTGCATGTTCCTGCAAATGCCTATAAAATACACCTTTCTAGTGTATTCAGTCAGCTTTGGAAAGCCATGCCACCTGCAGTATGACAGAGCAATGTCTGCTCCTCTTTTATTTTTTTAATGTGACTTAGGTGGGTTTTTTTGGTTGAAAATCCCTGTTTGCATGAGGAGAAATTTTAATTTTCAAAAGGACAGGTAGTAGTCAAACGCATGCAACCTTTTGTTTTGGAACATCCCTCAAATATCAAGCTAATTCGCACCACACAGCAAATCATGAGCTTCCTTGTTCAAATTCTTGATACTCGAGGGTTTGTTTGGCTTGAATTTATACAGGGACTGTTGGTCGAAATTCTACTGTTTATGATACCGACAAGAGACGTCAATTATATGTATGATGTTTTGTATTATTTGGCTTGGTGATTTATTAGTCAGCTTACTGTAAGATTCAGTGTTATATAACTGCCATAAAGTTTAATTATGTGCCATTTCCTGTACACTTTCTCATGCATGTTTATGAAAGGAAGTTCCATCTTTTCATAAGTGCAGAAACATCCCTTGACTGGGTAGACACGACAGAAGGCTTCAGGTAAGAAGTCTGCAGACTCAGAAAATATAATTTGTCTCTGTTTTCACCCTTATGTGCTTCCTTAAATTACTTTGATTCTTCTCTTTTGCTTGCTAGAAGATGAAAATGATCACATGTACATTAGCCAAGCAAGACGAAAGTATTACTTTACAACCATGACTGTGACATATAATAGTTTCAATATAAATCATGAGCTTCTCTACTGAATTCAAGGATAGTGGAACAAAACACTAAAATGGAGGCACAGAAACCCTCATTGAGTAGCATGCTGAAAACTGTGTCAAATCAGTGCAAAGCAAGTTTGAATAAGGGTTTGTCAGTAACTGAATATGCCACCACATGCGGAGCACCAGGTTACCTTTAATAAATCAGCAATTATGAAGAATGCCTTGGATTCTAAATGGAGCAAAACCTGCCTGTGTTGTCACTTGAATATGTTGGGCTTTTCAAAAGTTCCTGGAATAGCTGGTAGCTCTCAGGTGAGCAGAGAAGTTTTGTCTCAGATGACAATAAAGGCTGTTCAGGAGAGGCAGTGGGAGACTGTTAGACACAGCTAGATAAGGATAACTGAATCAGCGTGTCCCACTCTCCACTGTAAATTAGCGTCTAGGAAAGGAGAAATTCTCTTCAGACATTTTACATGTCTGAAGTCTTCTGAATCTGTGTTGCATCCAGCCAGCCAGGAAGTGTTCTGGCCTCCTTCAGTCCTGCTGTCACAGCTACATGGCTGCCAAAAGAATCTAATCTACTTCATCTTCTTTGTGATAGAAATACATTCTTTTGTTATGGTTTCAGAAGGTCAACTGTCCAGTGAGAGTGAGCAGTCTTCTTGAACCTGCTACCTCTGATATGACTCCGGCTGTTCGTCTGCTGCTATCATTAGTTACAACAGAGTGACAGGTTAGTGATTGGACTTGATGATCTTAGAGGTCTCTTCCACCATTGATGATTCTATGATTCTATGATTATTCCTGATTTTTTAAAGGAGCAATAGGTGGCTCATAAAATGATCTGTCGTCTTTGAGTTTCTTGGGATGAAAAAGGGTGAAGGAGCACATTCACCAGGACTGCAGAGGACTGCCAAATAATTCCTGGTGTCTCACTTACAGCATAAAAATATATTCATGGGCAATAAACCTGTGTCTTAGATAACGTATCAACCCTTTTCCTGATAACCATCCTCGGCACTGCTCACTTCAGGCCTGGAGGTTGATCACTTTACAGCAACACCATGTTCCTTGACTCATTTGCATTAAATGCTCAGAGAATTCCTCAGTAATCTAAAAGTTTCATGGTCAGTGTGGAATCCTCTGAGTCTTTTGGTCTGAAAGTACACACATTGCTTAAAACTGACAGAAGTAGTATTGGAAGAAAAAAGTGAATAGTTAAAAATATTAGCTGAGAAGGCTCACATTTACAGTGATTCTCATTGATCACATCCCTAAACCTGGCATGATGTGTGGGATGAGAAGAAATGATGTGCTCAGGTTACAGGAGGTGCTTCTACATGACTCAAAGTTCATACATCCAGAAAACAAATAGAATTTAACCTACCAAATAACATTTGATAGATTCTCAGACGTGTGGTAAAAAAATAAAGATTGATCATTTCCATTTCATTGTTAAAACAAATATCTGTGACTTTGAGAATAAAAGCTCCAGAAGTCCGAAATGCTAGTTTATGAATATTTTATAAAATCTTTGAAGAATTTCTCCTAATCTCAGTGTTTACTTAGTCTTTATAGAGCCATGAGCGAGCTGATCTTGGGCTGGAAACAGTCCTGCTTAGAGCAGGAGGTTGGACTAAATGTTCTAGAGAGCTCTCTGCCAACAAACATTTCTACAACTGTGACTTTTTGCTCTCTCAATGCCTCTTACAGCTATGCCTCACTGTTACACATGGGCTATGCCAGCTTTCATGGCTGTGAAGAGGAAATCAAACACTGACTCCCTACCCCACAGGGGCATGAGGAGGAGGAGTATGTTTACACAGTGGTATGAAAATGTAAACTAGGTGTCACAGGACTATTGCTGAATAACAGCCTTTGCATTTTGGAAGGACTGTGTGTGAGGAAAATCATTCATCCCTTTCTTGGTCTGAACAGGGAGCCCTGTGATAAATATGATTGAACTATTTATTTGTTTGGGCAAAAAGTACTTTGCAACCTGAGAAACTGCTTGGACAGCTCTTTCCAGCTGTCCTAAGGCCAACCCACAGATGACTCGAAATAAAGTGGAGGGGATCCTGCTGTGTGAGGTGAAATGCAGGTCCAGTGATGAAAACTAATCCAATTTTAAACCGAGGTCTGCCACACACCTACTGTGGATTTTGAAGAGCTCCTTCAGGCCTTCTGGAAGGAGCAGACTCTGAAACACAAGAGATTTTTCAATAACATTGGTGTGTGATACATATGCAAAGATTATTCAATACTCCTTAAAGCAAAGAGAATGTTTTTTTTTTTTTCCACAGGACCTCCATTAGATAGGTGCCCTTGGTGGTATCATGAGAACTATTGAAGTTTAAACCACGTTGCTCGGCTGCATCACCTTACCGCACTCGACCCAGCTTTTTCGCCCAGATGGCTTTTAAAGGTGGGAGCAGGCTAGAGCTACAAAAAAAGTCCAGGAGCAAGAGTATGGTGCTGGCAAGTGTATTTCCAAGCTTTGTATTTTGAACCTTGAACTTTGTTTACAGGACTCTGATTTGCTCTCTTTCCAAAGTAACTGGACAGCCCTGTGGACTAACACACTGTGGACCCATTTGCATTACCTCTTGCAGATGAATGTTTCCCCATGTCCACAATTCCAGATAAAGGGTATGAGGTTTGGCTCTGCAGAAGAATTCTGGACAGCAGTGTGAGACAGGTGGGTTTTTGAGAGCAAATTTTATTGTTTCCCACAAGGAAATTACATGAACATTCAGAGCAGGAAAATTTAGTACTAGGTATGAGGAAACATTGTTCTAATAAGTTCCAGCCTTTCAACCCTCCTTGACTCTGCCGTTTCTCATGATGATTGTTTATTAGTTTTTCGACAAAAGGGCAAACTCACACCATAAATATGTTCCTGGAGTCTCCTCAGCCTGAAGCAAGTTTCTCAGCACAATTCTGTTCTAGTCTTCTCCTAAAGCAAGACCAGCCACAAGGATGAATACTCCTCTGCACTAAATGTCTATATTTCCAACTGGATTTGTTTTTTGCAAGAAGGGAAGAACTTCAGCTTCATATGCAGAAAGGATATAGAAGAAATCTCTTATTTCATTTCACTTCCCTTCTTCTCAATTACTTATATTACAACAGCACCCACAGGCCTTAACTGGGGAGAAGTCTCCATGGCACTAGACAGGGTATAAACACAGAGGAAAATTCTGAAGAGCTTGCAATTAAATAAAGCTATATTATGGTGCCTTTTCTTTAGCTACGGGAGAAGAGACTAAGGACCCAATTAGATTAAGATCATCCTTAGCCCCAATCTATGAGATTACATTTGCAGTCTCTTCCTGACACTCTATCTCTTAGAGAGCACTTGCATTAAATAAACCATATTATGGATTATGAGACAATATCAACTATGTTAATTCAAGTGGAAAAAAATCAATATGAGAGCTAAACAAAACATTGTGTCTCTGCCTTTTGATAAATCCAGTTATTTGCTTAATCTTTTCTCTGTGTGAAGGCTGTTTGTTCATCGTATGTTTTCCTCATATTCTTCCAGAAAAAAAAATTAACTAGGATCAGCTGAAATGACGTGGGGTCTGTTCTTGTTTCTGATAATACAGAAATCATAGTGAATATTATCAGAGTTCTATTTTTGACTACATGTGCATGTGACCTGGTATCAACATCATGAAAGCAATTCTAATGATGCATTTTGAATATCTCTCATGATCAAAACAAGTTAGTGAAATGAAAAACTAGCTGCTCAGATGTCTGTGAGGAAGGCTACACATACTGTACTCTGTAAAGTACAGTTTAATTCACAGTAAACTTACCTTGGAAGAAAGTATCATAAAATCGAGGATGCATGTTTTTTTGGCACACTGAGCCTATTAAAGATGGCACCATACAGAGGACAAAGAATTATCTATTTTATTCCAGAGGTCCCAGTAACAGAGAAAAACCTGCTCAGTGTAAGCCAAGTGAAAGATGTGCCATACAGGCATTTTTATTATACACATCCAGTAAAACTAAAATACACAGAAAACTAAGTATTAGCAAAACAGAACATGTCCTGAAGATACAATTAAATATATTTCCAGTTACCAGTATGTGTCTTGTAATCTTTTTCATAAACATTCAGGGTGTTATTAGCAGCATTTTACATCAATCAGGGAAAAGCAGGTTAAAGGAGCTCTAAAGAAGCATTCTGAACTTGATAGTATCAATTAATAATGCAAGAAAACTTGCCAAAAATGCCAAAAGTTTTAGACAATTAAGAACTAACAAATTCTGCCTTTCCCTAATTCTTTCTAAATAAAAATTGAGGTTTTCAAGTTTTTGTTAAATTGCCAGCACTGGGAATAATAAAACAGCAGCTGCCTTCATTTGTTTTAAAAGAATTTTGATTAAGCTTTTCCTTTTAATTGATTTCTTGCACATTTAGAGACCCACCCTGTGCACAATCTGTGATCTCCTTTAGAGGTGATGGACAGCCAGCAGAGACACATCCTACTCACCTGGACTCTCTTCTGTTCTTATCTACAGCCTGAACAATTGCCCATGTGAGATCTTCAGCTCCTCATGTCGCACTAACCACCCCAAGTTTGTGATAGTGGCATGAGCAGAACAGCCACGGCTGTTAATTAGAAGTGGAAAATCTTTTGACAGCAGCATTAAAGAGAGCTGTCTAGTGCTCCCATCCATGTCAACAATAACACAACCTGTGTGAACAATTGCACATGTATAAGCAAGACCTTCAGTGTCTTCAGAAAATTAGTCATTGCTCCTGTGTAAGACAGATATAATCATCTGCTCCAGCTGGATGCACATCAGTCAATGGTTTCTGATAGGGTTCATCCCAGAGGACTAGAAGAGCTGGCCAGCTTCATTATGGGACCTCCCACCATTACTTTGCAGTGGTCTTGGTAGTCTGGATAGGTCCCAGTTGACTGGTAACTGTCAAATGCTGTCCCTATTTTCAAGAATAGATCCCAGTCAACTGGTAACTGTCAAATGCTGTCTCTGTCTTCAAGAAGGGTAAAAATGAAGACCCAGGAAATAACAAGCCTGTCAAGTTCACGTCAGTGCCTGGTAAAGCTATGGAGAAAGTCATTCAGGTAGTTACTGAAAAACATTTCAAAGACAATGCAGTCATTGGCCACAGCCAGCCCAGGTTCATGAAGGGGAAGTCCTGCTTAACCAACTCAGTTTTCTTTTATGACAAGATTGCCCATCCATTTGACCCAGGGAAGCCAGTAAATGTGATGTTTTGGAGTTTTTAGCAAAGCTTTTGATACTGCGTCTCACAGTATCCTTAAGGAGAAATTGTCCTGCACATGGCTAAACAAGTGCGTAATATGTTGGGAGAGCACTAGGCTGATGGGTTGGGGTGAAAATGTTATAGTAAATGGCATTGCATCAGGCTGGTGGACATCACCAGTGGGTTCCTTTGAGCTCAATTTTAGGTCTAGTGCTCTCTGAAGTTTTTACAAATGATCTGAACACAGAAGTCAAATGTACATTAAGTAAGTTTGCTGATGATACTAAATGAAAAGGAGCTGTGGACTCCCTCAAGGATAAAGAGGCCTCACTGAGAGGTCTATATAGATTAGAGAGCCAGAGAACCACCAACCATATGAATTTAAACAGCAGCAAGTGCCAGATATGACAAGGACAGGGAAATTCTGGTTTTGCCCTTGCAGCAAAAAGAACCAACCGTGTCCTGTGGTAATTTATGGGGTTTTTGTGGCCAGGGTTTGGCAGTGGTAGGGGGCTACAGGGTTGGCTTCTGGGAGAAGCTGCTAGAAGGGCTGGCTTCTGGGAGAAGCTGCTAGAAGCTTCCCTATGTCCAGCAGAGCTAACACCAGTCAGCTCCAGGATGGGACACCACTGTGGCAAGGCTAAGCCAATCAGAGATGGTAACAACACCTCTGTGATAACATATTTAAGAAGAAAATAATATAAAATTATTGCATAGAATTAATTGTGACCAGAGAAGGGAGGAGTGAGAATATGTGAGAAGGACAGCTATGCTGACATCAAGGTCATTGGAGAAGGAGAAGAAGGAGGTGCTCCAGACACCAGAGCTGAGGATCCTCTGTGGACTGTGGTGAATACCATCGTGGATAAGCTGTCTCCCTGAAGCCCATTGAGATTAACAGGGTGCAGAGATTCACCTGCAGCCCATGAAGGAGTCACACCAGAGCAGGTGAAGGTCT
>NW_008685727.1:0-4385 GCF_000695815.1 Acanthisitta chloris | reverse complement strand
GCCCCTGTTGGAGGAAGCTTCTGGCAGGGACCTGTGGACCTGTGGAGAGAGGACACCCATGCCAGAGCAGAGTTCCTGGTAGGACTTGTGGTCCTGTCAGAGACCTGCACAAGAGCAGACTGTCTCTGAGGGACTGGACTGTACCCTGTGGGGAGCAACCCATGCTGCAGCAGTTTCTGCAGAACTGTAGCCCGTGGGAAGGACTGACATTGGAGAAATTCATGGAGAGCTGACTCCCATGGAAAGGACCCCACACAGGAGCAGGGCAAGGACTCCTCCCCCTGAGAGCAGTGGCAGAAACAACGCATGATGAATTGACTGCAGCCCCACTCCCTGTCTCCCTGCATTGTTGTAGGGGAGGAGGCAGAGTTGAGAAGGAGGGAGGGGTAGGGGAATGTGTTTTTAAGGTCCATTTTATTTTATCATTATCCTGTTCTGATTTTGCTAGTAATAAAATCACTCAATTTCCCCAAGTTCAGTCTGTTTTGCCCATGATGGCACTTGATGAGTGATTTCTCCCTATCTTTATCTCAACTCATGAACCTTTTGTTAAATTTTGTCTCCCCTGTCCATCTGTGGAGGGGAGCAACAGAGCAGTTTTGGTGGGTGCTGGGTATCCAGCCAAGGTCAACCTGCTACAAGGACATTGAGCACATCATCACTGACTGATCAAAGGTGGTGATTGTCTCACTCTACTCTGTGCTGGTGTGGCTCCAATTTGAGTCCTGTGTCCAGTTTTAGGTGCCTCAGAAGACAGATACAAACTATTGGAGTATATCCAGAGGAGAGTGACCAAGATGGAGAAAGGTCTCGAGGGCAAGACTAATGAGGAGAGGCTGAGGTCACTCGGCTTGCTCAGCTTGGAGAAGGCTAAGAGGTGACCTCATGGCAATGTACACCTTCCTCATGGGGGAAGTGTGGATAAGCACATGCCGATCTCTGGTGATCAGTGGCAGGACACAATCAAATGGAATGAAGCTGCACCAGGGGAAGGTCGGGTTGGGCATTAAGAGAAGGCTCTACACTGAGAGGACGGTTGGTCCTCGGAACAGGTTCCTCGTGGAATTGGTCACAGCATCAAGCCTGTCAGTGTTCAAGGAGCATCTGGTTACTGAAACTGCTAGTTTTGTGTAGTCCTGTGAGGAGCAGGGAGTTGGACTCAATGATGACAATGGCTCTCTTCCAGCTCAAGATATTCTGTGATTCTACCATTCTATCTCTGTGCTCAGGAGGCTCGTAGCTCAGTGCTGCCTGCAAGAGCTGCTCAGGGGACAGTGATGGGCACAAAGCAGATTGCAGGAGGAAATCCCTCTCTGACATCCAGGGAAGAGACCCACTACAGACTCACTCTGAAACACATGAGGATGGGTCTTGTGGTCTGTATCTTGTTCTGTCCTCTTCTCTTCCTCTAAGTCTAATGCCACTTGGGAGCAGACTATTTGAGGAAACTACTGTAAGCCCTTCAGCAAGCAAGAGGTAAGTGAGGCAGGTGTAGGGATGAGCAGCCTATTATTGCAAAGAAGACAGAGCAGGACTTACGTGGCAGGAAGAATCCTGCCATGCTGAGGGAAGGAAGAACTGTGGGATCTCTTTTTTTCCCCTAGGCAATAGCAGTGATATCTGGTGGTCTTGAGAATATCTGCTCATGTTACCTTGACCCCTCCCATGATACTCAGGGCAAATACCTCTCATTCTATCTCCTTGCAGATTTGCTGGTGTCCCTTGAGCTTCTTCCAGTGTTCCATAATGTTTGCAGCTGCTGCCAGTGCTGCCTACATTGGACAAGTACAAGGGACAAAGGGAATCATGGCTAGGGAGGCAAAGAGGTGAAGGAATGGACTACAGGTTACACTGCTGAAATGGGGAACATGGGGCCCAAATATTTATTTTATTTCTTGACCAAAGAAAACTCTTGTCTGTGATGTGTTGTCAAGATATATGCTATGAGGCTTAAGAGAGGAAAACTATCTCCCAAAATACCCTGCTAGATGAGCACATGTCCTACTACTACCGTTCCAACAATGTCCCATTTCCAAATTTCCTCTCTCCATGCCCAAAGGTAGTGTGCAGGACTATAACTCACAAATTTGTCACAGATATCTATGCCTTTGGTTGCTAAGGCTATGCTTGCAGAAGAGTAGGATGACTTTAGGTTTCTGCATGTTGCTATCTAACAGCCGGTTTAGATCTTGTTTTCATGATGCCACTCACTGGAATTTCTGGAGTGACATGACTCAGCAAATACTGACTTTTTTTCTTGTGTATGCAAGTAAATAAAGCAATATCACATTTCACCAGGGACTGAACTTTGTGGTAGTCAGTAACACCTCTGAATCTGTTCCAGTTTTGTTACTGACTTCAATTCCTAAATCAGTCCTTAAAAAGGCATATGAGAAAAGAAGGAATGATGTCACCAGTCAGATTGCACCAGTGTCAGAAACAATAATACTCATTAGATTTTTAGTGGTTTTTTTTTTTTTGTTTGTTTGGTTGTTTTTTTAAATAATTTTATTATTCAGTTTAAGATTTGCTTTCCTAATAGAAATTCTTTGGACAATCAGGAGGATGTTAATATCCCACATGTCTTGGTATAATGTCAAACTGCCTGGTTGATTTATTGTTGTGGAAGATTCAGGGCAAAGGTAATCAGTAGGTAACAAAGAATTCATTTGCAGGAAAAATGTCTCGGTAATCTTTAATTAAACAGGAAGTCAATGAGGAGCTTCTAGTTCGTACATTGAATTTTTTCAGTGTTTCTCTACAAACATAATGTTTAGCTGTTATAGACATTCTCAGTATAAAAACATGTGGTACGAACCACAAAATAATAGGAAACTTCATGGATAGGATGAACATTCATCTGGTATCCCTGTACACGTGGTGTGAATGTACAACCAATTGACTGATTGCATTTAAAATAGTTATTACAATGCTGATCTGTGTGTTGGGCATCCTGAGTTAAGATCAATACAAAAACTGGAGGCCAAATGCAAACCAGAACACAAGTACCCCTGTTTTAGGTACAGAGTTCTTGATGTTGAATCTAATCTGCCAGATTCAACACCTGGTGTTTGCAGCAAGAATGAGTTGCCCCAGGACACCAATATGAAATTCCATGCAGTGAGCAGATATTTACTCAGAGCTGGACAGCTGAGAAGGTGCTGGGTCATCCCACCATTCTAGTGTTAAATACCAACCCCTTGTGTTTAAAGTGTCCATCGCCTTTCTCCCTGTGGGATGAAGACCTTAGCAATATCTTCTGAGGAAATGCACTACAGCAGTCCAGCAGCACCTGCACCAATCTTTTCTGTACCAGGACACTTCCTGGGGTTATCCGTCCTGCCAGTGGGCACAAAGGGCTCAAGCCTACTGTCTTACACCTGAGAACAATATTCTCCAGCAGTCTGCAAGGCTGGGTATTTTCTGTATACCTGCTGGTGCTTTTTGTGTTGCCAAGAAAATGGTTCATGACGTGCAGAAATGAATACTTGGAAGGAACCCAGAGAGACTCTACAGGGATGTGATGAATCCTACAGATGTTTCCACTATCTCAAAAAATATTTTGGTTTAGAACAGAGGGCTACGAATAGGTGCTAGTGTTGGTTTTCTACTATCCCTTATGAATTACAGCTACCGATTCTCAGTACATAAAGCCTGCATGTAAAAAGTAACATCTAGGGCTCCCACTGCTCAGATGAGTGCCTCAGGGACTTTTTCTTAATGTGACCTATTATCAGTAGCTCTTACTTATTAAATTTATTTAGGATCCCATTCATAGATATTGAATTGTTCTTGCAAACTTAACTTGGTCCCAAAAACCCAGTGTACTATTTTGGAGTCCACTTGGGGATTGGGGAAAACTATTTAGAACTGCTTGTGAAAACAAAAGTAAAATATCCTTTTACTTTTGGCTGATGCTGCCAAATTTGAGGCAATTTTACTAATAATTCTGCTCTACACAAAACTGCACATTTTCATAAATAAAATGTTCTTTTTACCATGTTCCACTGTTTATTTTTACCCTGGCAAACTCATGGAAATGAGCAAGACTTGTTCTGAACTATGAAGATTACAACCTAAAGTAGAACGAAGAACCCACTGCAACTTATTCTCTAGAGATTTTTGGAAGGGAAGTGAGAACAAATGTGAGGAAGGTGATGAAGATCCTGTCAATCTGTTGACATCTGACAGAAATGGAGATTGTTAAGAATCAAGGGCCAAGGCTGTGACATGTTTAACATGCTGATTTATTTATTTGGTTTTGTGTTTTGTTTTGTTTTTTTTTTTGTTAAAAAAGAGACATACCAGAAATTAGAGAGATGTTTCTAGTTGTAATTGTGTATAGAAAACTGGACCAGTAGAGAATCATAGAATCATAGAATCAA
>NW_008685726.1:822-1040 GCF_000695815.1 Acanthisitta chloris | reverse complement strand
AGCCGGCGTGCCTCGCTTCGCAAAGGTCAAAATGAAGCGCAGATATGGATGTATCTCCTTTGGGTTATTTTCTGTTCTTCTCGCTGTCCTCTCCCTGCATTGTTTTTAGTACGTGCGCGTGTGCCTTCCCAAACCAGCGAGATAAAGATCTTTACATACCTGTACATTAGTTTGTACCTATAAAATAAAAGAAACTTTTTTTTTCCCCTTACGAGATT
>NW_008685726.1:0-609 GCF_000695815.1 Acanthisitta chloris | reverse complement strand
TGGCGGGGGGGGGTCTCATAAGGAGGAAAGACAGGGGACCGGCTCACGGCGCACTGGCTTTACTACGCATTTTCGGGGCATATAATTTACCTTGCTAAATGCCTGCTTTGGTACGCGTATTACACATGTGTAGGTCTGGAAATTAGGCACCCGATAGAGCGTAACAGTCAATAATCCAGAAACTTGAAAGGATTTACACCTTCGGAGCTCCATACAATGCCGGACTAATTGATTGCTAAATCTGAAGTTTTCTAAATGCGAACCAATTTTGGAATTAATTTCTTTGGCCGCCTGCATGTACTTCTCAGAGAAGAAAAGAGAGGAAATAAAATAAACTCTGACTTGCAAATTTATAGCGTCTAGGAATTTTTGCTGTTGTTGTTCTATTTGTTTATTTGTGTGTTTTGGGGAGTTTTTTGTTTAAAAAGTCATTTGCGGCCGCTTTTCTCGAGCTCGGCCCCTCGCTGGAGCGGGCAGAGCCGAGCCCATGCTCCGCGCCCCTGCGCAGCTAGCCAGCATGTCCCTCTGGTCGATCCGTGATTTCGGGGACAAGCGCGGCTTGCTTGGTCGCTTTGTCCCTTGCGGCTGCGACCACCTCCCGTCTGCCCC
>NW_008685725.1:5581-24278 GCF_000695815.1 Acanthisitta chloris | reverse complement strand
GAGATGGACGGAAAATAAGACCTGAAGGCCCGATAGTGCCCAGCCCCGGCCGCGGCGCCCCGGGGACGCGGGGTGGGGGGAAGGGGATGGGGGGATGCCCCGGCCCCTGCCGAAGGGAAGGAACGGACACTTGAGGCTTCCCAGACACTCAGTCTCTCCTCCCTCCTGTGCTGCAGAGGCCCCGTCCAAAGAGCAACTTTGGTGAGACACAAATGAGGGGCTGGGGGTGAGTGAGGGGCTGAACCCCCTGGATGTGGCACCCAGCCCGTAGCCCACCTGCGAGACACGTAGGGGGCTCAGGGTACCTCTGGGCTGACCCTGGGAACCTTCCCAGGGGTGTTACAGAACCCCCAGGATGCTCGGCAGCACCAGGTTTGCCTTCACCCTCAGCACAGGCTGACCATGGGACAAAGGTTTGGTTTGACATCGTGCCAAGCTTGTCACATGGCAGGAAATTGTCTGTATAAAGATAGAACTTTTATTAAAACAGTCATTAATGGAGCAGTTTGGGTGTCTGAGTCATGCATGGAACAGTTAGGACTCATCTGGCATCACAGGTGAGAATTCCCCATCACAAATTCACAAGAGGCAGAATTTAATTGTGTCTCATTCAACTCGAGGTCACCAATTAAATAACATTTAGTCTTCTGTAATTGAAGGTTCTTGCAGAACAGTGTAAACCATTTTGGGAGGAGACCTGCCACCCTGCAGAGCTCCTACCCCACTTTGAAGGAAAGGGAGCAGAAGTCTATGAAGCTTGAAACAGTTCTAAGCAGAAAATCCACTCATTTGGGATGTCTATGGAGAGTGTTTTGAGCTGACCATGGCAGCTTCAGTTAATGCCCCAAGGAGCTGGAGGTGCCCAGCACTGCTGGGAATGGGAGGGAAGGATCTGCAGGAAACATCCTAAAGTTACAGCACATCCACAGGTGACCCTGAACCTGGTCCCTGCCTGAAGCCACAACTCCTGCTGCCCAGAAGGGTTTATTTTGCAGCTTCTTCCTAGTCCTGGGAGTGATTACAACATGGCTCCTGCAGTCTGCAGCGGGAGCACAGAAATTAACCTTTAATCCTGCTGCCATAGAGGAGGGGATATAAATAAATGCAGCAGAATGCATCTTGCTAGGGTGAAACTTGTAAACTGCCTCATTTGTGCTGGCATAAGCCCTCAGGGGCTGGTTTAATGGAATGACTCTGTCTCCTTTCCCATTGGGATGTAAGGGGCTTCAGTCTCTGCTGCACCCTGCCCTGGTCTTTTACTGCAAGAAAAGGATGTCAGTCCCCTCCCAGGGCAGCGTGTGCCCCCAGTGATTCACTGCTGGGGGAAGCTGCTGCACTCGATAAAGCCAAGGAGTGAGCTGCTCACAGCCTGGTGCTGTCAGCAGGGGCTGCCGGGGCTGGGAGGGGCAGAGGGGGCTCCAGCAGTGGGTACAGCTGTGCTGGGTGGCAGTGGGATATGACTTTAATCTTGCCAGTGCAGGGCACAGTGGGCAGGAAGCTGTGGTGGCCCAGCTCTGTGTGCCTACAAGCCTGTGGTGACCAGGCTGCCATGCTGAGCTGGGGCCCAATTCACTCTGCCTTCTGGCTGTGCACCAGGGTTAGCCTTTGGTCATACATTGGAATATCTGGCCAGGCACTGGAACAGGGAATTGCCAAGGGAGGTAGTGAAGTCACCATCCTTGGAAGTGTTTAAGAGGTGTCTGGATGTGATGTGGAAAACATGTTTAGGGTTTATGGGTTACAGCAGTGACAGGTTAATGGTTGGACTCGATGATCTTAGAGGTCTCCTCCAACCTTGATGATTCTGTGGGGGGTTCCTTCCTTGGTCCCCTGGGACAGCAGTGTCTGCTGACACTGAGTAAGGGAAAGGAAACCAGAGTGACTTTTCTGTGGCATCCTGGGGTAGGATGTGGGGACATAGAGCATGACCTTGCCTTGATTCCTGGATGGCCCTTGCCATCAGGTCACTGGGAAAGTCACACTGTGGTGAGATGAGCTGCAAGGTGGCTGTGCCCGGAAAGGGCGAGCAGGCAGCTGACTGCACCTCACCTGCCCCCAGGTAATGGGCACTTAGCTGGAGCCTTGGTATGTCACAGCATGAGTCTGCCCCAGCAGGTGCCTTGGGCTCTGCTACTCAGATGCGTAACTGGTGGCACTCTGAATTTGGGTGACTGTTGAAAGTAGAAAGGTGATCATGTTGGCTTCTGCTTCACCCAGGAGGTTTTGGGAAGCAGCTCGTGCAGGTCTGGCATGTAACACGTGCTGCATTTCACCCAACAAACAGCAATGCAGAGCAGGCAGGGAGCTCCTTACGGGATGGTTTGGGTTGGAAGGGACCTTAAAGATCATCTAGTTCCAACCTTCAATTGCCCATCCTCTATTAAAAAAAAAAAAAAAAGTATGCTGGGTCCAGCTACCCAAAACTTCTAAAAAAGTAAGACATCAGGAAATAAGAGTATGACTGGATCTCTGCAAAGCTCTCCAAGAACATGACTTTTGGGACTGACTGAGAAGGGGGTTCCAGGGCAATCCAGGGTGACCTTGCTGCATCCCGAGCAGGTGCTCCTGGCATCCCTGCTATGAGCTTTCCCCAAGCCCAGTGAGCTCTGTCCCAACCAATCCTCCCGGTGATGCTGGAGTCACCAGGTGAGTGCTGAGTACTGTGAAGCAGCATTTCCCAGCCATGGCCCTGTACGTCCTGGGGCTATGGGTCAGCAGTGGACTGCAGTCCTTGCAGCTCCCAGGTGCCTGCAGGCTACAAGCCGTGTGAGCCACGGGGCTTGCTGTCACACTGTGGGCTGTGAGCTCGTTAGCTGGGGCTGGGAAGAGCAGTTAATGAAGAAGTACACGTGCAGCATGACAGAGAGAGTTCTTAAACACCCTCTGTACCAAACAACAGGGAACAGAGAAACGAATGAGCAGAAGCTGCTCATTCTCCTTCCCCAGAGGGACACCCTGTCCCAGCCACCCTCATCCCACAGCGAGTCCTCAGGGCACCCACTCCATGGCCTGAGGATGTGCTTGGAAACCCTGACACTCGCCCAGCCCCAGTGAAGCGGACTGGGAGGTGCCACCAATTACCTACACCTCCAGTGTCTGCATGTGCCATACTTCAGTTCCTCAGGCAGCTGTTTTCATGCTGCTCATCCCTTGGGATGGATTTGCCTGGAAGCTCCTGTTTGAAGTTGTTTTTCTGTGTCCTAGATCAAGAAAAGGCCATGTACATCATTAAAAATCCTCATTGCTCTCCTTGGGAGCAGCTCTGGCCCCTTGAGTGGTAGCATTGGGGCCTGAAGGTGTGCACCTTAATTAAACTGGGAAAATCTACCACCCTCTGGGAAACCTCAGTGGAGTCTTGCTGGGGTTTGGTTCCCAGAGGAAGGTCTGTCAGGAACAGGCCCAGCATGGCATCTCCCCCACTATCCTGCTGCCCCCAGAGATGCCCAAGGCCTGGCTGGCCATGGAGCTCCACAGCAGTGTCTCCTTTCTCTTCCCATCTCCTCTCTGCTGGCATCAAGGGATGCTGGAAGGAATGTTTCTGACCAGACATGCACACAGGTGAAGGATTCAATTCAGTCCCTGTAGGAGCCAGGGCTGTGTGGACATAGTGTGGCTCATGTGCTTGGTAAATTGAGGTTGTTACCACCTTTGGTCACTTGCTACCTGGTGGCCAGGACCCCACTGCTCCCACCATGGGGATTGCAGCCTCCTCCTGCTGGCATTGGCTCCCAGCCCCAGTTGGCATGGAGCTGCCACCCACCTGGCCCATGCTATAGGAAAGCCGTGAAGGTCCTCAGGCTCTGCAAGGAACCAGATCCTCAGGGAACCTGTCATCAAGGCTGGGGACAGATCCTCCCTCGGGGACACCTGTGAGACAAGGACAGAGATGTGCTCTGCATTGGGCAGGAGCTGCTCTGTACTACTGGGCCTGGACAACAGACACTAGCCTGAGCAAAGTGTGTAGAGGATGAATGCTGATCACACCCTCACACCCACAGGGCAACCACAGCCCTCCAGCCCCATGAAATCTCCTTGTGCCACCCATAAATGCCAGCAACCCACACAGAACCTGAGGGTGCTGGACAGAGACAGGGGGCTGGCTTCCCAGCTGCTCTGCCCTGGCATCGGGTGGTGGGCAGGGAGGAGCAGCCCATCACCTGAGATGGGGATGGTCCATGACATGAAGAGCCTGGGATTTGCCCTAGGCTCTGAGCATAGCTTTCCAGCAGTGAAGGAGCATGAAGGAGTTTACCTAGAGCAAATAATCCTGAGAGCACTCTGGGAATGACCACAGGCAGGAGGTGACCTCAATGGAAAGAAATCTGGGTGTTCTATTTACCCTTCTCTGACAAAAAGACCTGTTTCCCCAAGATGAACGTGGGACAGAGGGTTTGCATTTGTTGCATAAAAAAATAGACTTGCTTCTATATTTAGAATTTGGGTCACCAGCAGCTTTCTGCCAGGAGACACCAAAACATCTTTGGAAAACAGGGCTGCACACCGGCTTTGGGCCAGGCAGCAGTGCCCGGCTGGGAAGGCTGCCCAGGGAGGCAGATCTCTGGGGGTGTGACCGGGGGAGAGGGGTGTCCCTCCCGGCTGGGGATGCTGCCCAGGGAGGCAGATCTCCGGGGGTGTGACCGGGGGAGAGGGGTGTCCCTCCCGGCTGGGGATGCTGCGACCCCACGGCCAGCCCGTGACCCCAGCCCAGCGGGCTCTGACTCAGGCCACCCTGGACTGACACCTCCTTGTTTTCCACAGGCTCTTGGCTTGGGGATGGAAGGAAATAGCAGCTGGTGAGATGAGCCCAGTAATTTGACCCGCGGCGATTTTGGGGTGTGTGTCTCAGCAGGGAGTAACCTTGCCGGCCTGGGCGCAGCAGCCAGGGCCACTGCCTGTGCTGGGAGACGCTGCGGTGGGACTGGACCCTATCCCCCCCTGGCACTGCCACCCCCCGGCACCTCTGCCAGGGCCGGCGGGGGAGCAGGCAGCTGGCACGGGCAAGGATTGCTGGCAAAGGTGTGCGATCTCCCTGCCCGCGCCGCACAAGGAGGCAGTGAGGAGTGCAGCTGCGGCGCACCAACAGACACCACCACAGGGCATCTCATCCCTAGCGGTAGCTGATGATGTGTCCCCTCAACTTGCTGTCCTCAGGGGTCAGAGGCAGCCAGGCAGGGACTTGTATTCTGCAACTGCCCCGGGGTGAGCAGGGACCTCACTGATGCTGCAGCCCCAAGCCCTATCCTGGCCTGGCTCTCCCTTGGGGACAGGGACTGGCTGCCTGCAGCTTTTCCCAGGTGCTACCCTGCTCCATGATGCTGGAGGGGCTCCTGGCCCCCTAGGACCCCTCTGTCCATCTGACACTTTGTCTCAGAGTCTCTCCCTGGAGAGTCCCTTGAGATAAGGACCCTGTTGAGCAGTTCTTTATCTCCTTCTTGGAGCAAGATTGTAAAGCCAGGTGTGAAAAATGGAGATGAGGGACCTGGGGAGCTGATGCAGAACCCAAGGCAAGTTTGCCAATTTCCACGTGGCATCTTTCTAAAGGAGGGACCTTGTTCCTTGCTGAGCTCCCGTGGCTGTGGTCAGGGATATGGTAGCACTAGTCAAAGTCTTTGGAATCTCACAACACAGATAGTACAGCAGCAGTGTGATGCCACACCAAGAGACCTTCCTTGTCTGCTGCTAGAGACATGCAGTGGCTCTGAGGAGCATCAGGTGGGTGCTGCAGATGCCTGGCACCACTGCTACATACCCCACTTTGCCCAGCACCAGCTCCAGACTGCAGGGACTACTGGGCTGTGCACCATGTGCAGGGCAGGAGAACTCTGCAACCTCCTCTCAGTTGCCTCCAGCAACACCAGAGCTTGTTCCCAGGTGTCACCCTGGAGTGAAACCCAAGAGAGCTCCTGATTAGGAGGGCAGCTATAAATGTCCTGCCCTGTGTAGGTTTCACTATATTGAGGGGAGGAAAGGAACACTAAAGTCTCCTCCTAATCCGCAGTCTGGTTTTGTGCTGAGCCGATGGGAACAGATTCCCCTGTGACCGTGCCCAGGGTGCCTTCCCAAGTTCCAACATCTGTGCAGACACTGGTGTCTGCACAGCCCTGCACACCCCTTCCATGTCCTCCCCACCACCCACCCCAATGACCTGAAAAATACACCAACACCCAAGTTAAAATTAACTTCGGGCTATTTCCAGCCAGGCCAGCAACTCTGCTTGGGGGCAACACCAGTGGCATGGCTGGAATCCAGAGCCCTCACTGGAGAAGGAGCATAGCTCCCACACCAGAATGGTGTAATGTGTGTGACCACGGCTCAAGCCAGCCAGGCATGGGATGGGCACTGGGAGAGAGGGGCTGGAACCTGACTGCAAACAGCCAGGCTCCATTTCCTATGGACCTGTATTCTGGTTATTTGCTTGGGCTGAGCCACAGCCACATGCACAGGGAAATGAGCCATGGCCCTGTGCATGGGACTGGGGAAGCAGGACCAGAGTGCACAGCCACATTAGGGCCATCATGGAGAAAATCCCCACCCCACCACTATCCATCTGGTGTTTGACAGGTAGACATTAGGCCACGGTGCCTGCAGGTCCCAAGTGAATCAGGACAAGTGAAGAACATTCAGGGACAGTAGAACAGCTGAGTCCCGGTCTCATCCTGGCTCTGGTTCCTTTCCCAGAGGCATCAAACTCCTACCACCTTGCAGGTGTGCTGCCTCCTGCATGGCCAGGAGTGAGCCCCTTCCCAAAGGCTGTGTGCTTCATGCACAGGAGACTCCTAAAAGCCTGAGGACAATCCACCTTCACTTGCTGGCAATCATAGATGGGCAGCATTAACAGCCGTGGCTGCTCCATGTGCTGCCAAGCACTTGGTTGTTCTGGCAGGGCACCCTCCAGTAGCCCAGCACAGGGGCAGGGAGAGGGGCTCTGCCATGGTGGGGTGCTGGGTGAGCCAGGCTCAGCCAGTGCTGGTCAGATGCTGCAGGCTGGGACTGAGGTCACCCCCAAGGAAGGTGGAAGACAGCAGCTCTGCCCTTCCACGAACCCTGGGCTGACCTCAGCTGGGTGTAGCCAGTCTCACCCACCAGGCTGGGGTGGAGGTAAACACTGCAGAGCTCGGTGACAGGGGACTGAAAGCCCTCAAGGACTCTGTGGCATTTCAAAAATCCTCCCCCAGACTGAGAGGCACAGTCCTGCTGTGTGTGCGTTGAGACCTTGCTGAAGGACCGAGTCACCCTCCTGGGAGCTGCAAGAGGAGTTAGGATCACAGTGACGTTGGAGATGGGACTCCAAATTTGAGGAGATGACAAGAGGAACGTTTTTCCTTTGCTTTTTGGGCACCATCCCAAGACCTTTGCTACACAAAGGAATTTTAAAATACACACAATCCCTGGTCACCCTGTGCCTCTGAGTTACACTGTCTGGATGCCGACGAAGTGCGGAGCGTGGTGGGAGACACAGCAAGACACAGCTTTGCTGGGTTTGCTCTCCCCGGATCAGGCTCAGCGGTGGGACTGGTATTAGTTGCAGCAGCACCGCAAGAGAGCTCTGATGTGACAGGGAGAGCACAGCAAGCTCCCAGAGGGGTGAAGCTCCCACAGTGCTTGAGTAAACACACTGCTCTGTCCCATCAAAGCAGCAAAGGAGACCTGTCACACTGGTAGGGGGATGCTGGGGACATGTGTGCCTGTCACTTTTCTCCTCGGATGGTGGCCTGCCAAGGATAGAGCTTTCCAAGGAGCTGACCTTAAAAAGAGCAAAACACAGGCTGTCTTGAAGGTTCCTGCTCTCAGGCGCTTTCATTGGGTCTTGGCAGGCACCCTGGTCCTGCCAGCCAAGCTCTCCCACCAGGAGGGTGGCTGTCACTGAGCCCAGCCGCAGCAGCCTTATAAGGATCCCTTGGATCCCTTTGCTCCATGGTGTATGTGGAGATGAAACCCTCAAAACCCACCCAAGGCAGAAGATGCCCTGGCACCTTCTCCCCCTCCCTCACATGTGCATCCCAGGTTTCTGCTCCTCATTGGAAGAGGAGAGTTATCAAAGGCCTTTCATGGTTTCCAGGCTTAGCTGCTCCATCACAATGCCTAAAAAACCCAAATTTCTCACTTTTTTTAAATATTTGGGAAGAATTCAAAAAGCTTATTTGCCTGTCTTCTCCTCAACCCCTGTCCAAACATTTGGGTATCTGAGGATCCTGAAAGTGGAAAGGCTTTGACCTGTGATACAGCTGAGCACAAGAGCAAAAAGGGGCCCAAAGTCAGCACATGGTCCAAAAATAGAACGAGGGTTATCTGAAAAATGCACTAAATATAGACGAAAGTGTTTCAGCCCCAGCTGCAGCCAGGCCAGCCCAGCACAGGGCTCAGTGTCACTTGCAGACACGTGGGCTTTTTAAAGGTCCATGTCTGTCCCAGCCATGTGCTCAGAGAGGTTCATGTCACACCTCAGCTGGGTACTGCCTTGGCTCTCAGGGCACCCAGAAAGTGAGTGACCAAGATTCTCATCCCTGTGAGTACTCACAGGATGAGAAAGAGGCAGCAAGTTTGGCTCTGTTACAACTCCAGGCACAGGGCAATGAGTCCCCTGTGCAAGAGATTTCCAGAGCAGATCTGCACTAGCTTTTGGAAAGCACTGGCCCTGGTGATCCTGCTGGGAGTGAGATCCACCAGGCTCCCACAGCCACCAGATCACCCAAGTCACCTGGAACTTCACAACTGACTTTGCTGTTGGTTTAAGCTGGAGGGAAAGGTGCAGGCAAGAGCTCCTTTCATCTGAGGCAGGTCGTTCAGCTCCATTTACAGCACTGCAGGAAAACTTCCAGTTTTCCAGCGCTTTACAGCCTTGTAAAGGCCTGACACTTCCCTCTGCCCTGTCCAGAGTGGAACACTGGCCTGCTGCAGCATCCTCCAGGCAGCCCCAAGCCCAGCAGCATCTGTGAGCCCAAGTGCCCTGCAGCCTCCAGCATGGTGCAGAGATGTCCCCAGTGGGGACACTTGCCCAGGCTGGGGCACTTAGGCCAGGTCCAGGGGGGAATTCTTCCTCCTGCAGCCTGCCAGACTCCTTCACCTGATAGATACTTCACTTCCCCATCTCCTTCCCACCAAGGTGACTGAATTATCCTGGCATACATGTTCCAAGGAGAGCTGGCATGGTCCAGGGGAGCAGAGTGGAGCACCAGTGGGCAGCAGGAGAGAAGGAAGGTGCTGGGGGACTGCTCTCCTAGATCTCCAGAGTTCTGGGTGGGCACCAAAGCAGTTCCATCAGCTCTGCATATTTCTGGGATTCAGTGATTTTTGGTCACCAGCTCCTGGGATTGGAAAAAACCCTCCCCAGAGCATGAGGAGCAACAAAGGCAGAAGGAAGCTCATCAAATGTGTTCAACGGGCCAAATCTTTCTATCTCTTTGAAATGAGATAGCAAAGTTTCCTTGAAAAAGATCCAAGGTCCTTTGAAGTCCTTACGGCTCATTGCCTGCAGCCTGAGTGAGCCCTGGCAGTCTCCTCAGCCAGTGCTGGCAGCAGATCCAAGCTGCCAAGGAACAGCCTCACCTGCAGCAGCAGGGTCTCTTGGGAACAAAGCCATGCCTGGAGCATGAGGCTGATTGATCACCTGGTGCTGGCAGATGCACTTTATTAATGGATTTTTAGGTAAATGTACACTTTTCTAGGCACATCTAGTGCAGCTGATGACACGGGGCACAGGGAGAGGCACTGCTCCCCATGGCATTGCCCTCAGGAGCCAAGGTGCTTCCCCAGCATTTCTGCTCCCAGCTCACATCAACCCTTCCTGACCTCCAGCCGCAGCCACCCGGTTTCAGCCACCAAGGAGGTTGGTTTTGCAACAGCAGAAACACAAACATGCCTCTGGGACCTGTGCCCAGATCTCCCCTGATGCCCCAGACCTTCTGAATGACTTCTTTCATGAAAACAGTGTCAGGTAGGGTACAGATAAGCTCTCACAAACAGCAGCAGGCGTTCCTGTCCTCGCCTGTCCTTCACAGGACCACAACACCCCATCATTAGAGCTGAGACAGGAAGGGGCTGGAAGGCGAGGCCAGCACAGGGGATCACCCCATGGGTGTGTGGGACAGGTTGCAGGGTGAGGAGCACCCACAGCATGGAGGAGGAATGAGATGGGGAACTACTGCAGTTGGTGGCCCCTGTGGGACTTCTTCCTTCCTCTCCTGGGAGCAGGATGACCCACTCTGGGAAGGGCAGCTGGAGACGGGCCAAGGAGAAACAGTACTTTGTGGGACTCAGAGCTGACAGTGCTCCAGCACACATCGATGGCTCTGCCCACCTTCCCATGAGCAGTGACCTGGGCAGGCAGAGGGACTGAGGCAGAGCCTCCTCCATGTGCCACCCACTTCCCAAAATTACAGGGCTGCATTCTGCCTTGCTGAGGGAACCGTGATCCCCCATCCAGCCAAGCACGTGGAGGGCTGGTGTTCAGAGCCTGCTGGGCTGAAGCCAGGCAGCACTGGGTACAACTCCCCCCACACCAGTCTCTCCTGCACTGCCATCCTGGCAGCAGCACTGCTGTGGGATCATGCCTGTGTGCCCAGAGTGGGGTTAACCTTAGGGAAACCTCCCTCAATCAAGGACAGACACCAGAGAGGTTGTTACAGGCTGATCCAAAACAGGTGGGTCCAAAGCATGGGTCCAGTGGGAAAAATCACCCCCACCTCCAGCTCCTGTCCCTGCAGCAAGAGCCCCACATCCCTGTAACACCACCCCTAGGCAGCTCTGCAGCATCCCTTCCCAGGCAGGCAATATTCCTTCAACAAGCCTTTTCCAGGTCCAAATTAAAGCAATGAGAGCAGGGCAGCAGCAGAAAGAGCATGTCCAGGAGCACTGCTCCTCCTCTCCACCTCAGAACCATCACACACGTGGTTGAAAGGCTCCTGAAGAACTGCTTCTGCTGCAAACCCTATTTTGCCCCAGTTGGATAATGTGTGTGTGTGCATGTATAATTTGGGTCATTAGAAACCCTTTTTACTTCCTGCTCTTCTGCAGCCCAAGGCTGCTGGGCAGGTGATGCAAGAGGTGGCTGTGATTGCAGCCAGTGGCACCAGCTCTGCTCTCGTGCCCTTACACTGGGTGTTGTGCAAAGGGGGATTTACTGAGCTGGTGTGATGGTAAACCTGAAGACAGAGCCTGGGAGGTGGGGGAGGATGTGGAAAAGCAACAGAAATGATGGAAAACATGCATTTGGTTACCATAAGGTATTTTAGATGTGCCTAGTTCAGCATCCCAAATGCTGCAAATGGGATGGAGCCAGAATAGTGTCACTCCATCCCTGGGGCTGGCAGCAGTGGGGCTGGTTCCAAAGGTGGCCATTAGAGAGGAACACTCATGATGTGCTCCTCCTTAAGAAGATCCTTCTGAAGGCAGTGTGACTCCAGCTACTCCTGTGCCTTCCTATAACCAGGAAGCTAAAGGTTGTGTTTCCATCACCATCTCTTTCTGCCAGCAACCTGAAGATATAAACTGGAACAGAATGAATTTGACCACCCTACTCTGCTGCCCTGCAGTCAAGTGGTAGTGGAGGAGAAGGACCAGGTCAGTATCCAGGCCAGGGTCCCCTCTGCATGGCAGGCACGGCAGGTGACACCAGCATGGCAGGTGACACTGGCACAGTGGGTGACACCAGCACAGCGGGTGACACCGACACGGCAAGTGGCACTGGCACAGCACAGCTCGGGCTGTGCTGGGTTCATGCAGCAGAGAGGACCATGTCCAACTGCCCTTCTCACTGCCTCCTGCCTTTAGCTGAGCCAGGGCAGGCACTGGCCAAAACACCAGGGATCACCCTGGGGACAAAAACTAGGAAAGCCCAGCCTAAGCAATCCAGCTGGGTGAGTACAGTCAGGGGTGGTGAGAAGCAGGAGAAACAGGTTTGGGAGAGAGGCAGCACCTCCGCAGAGCTTCCTCCAAACACCCTGCACAGCCTGGACTGGTCCTTCCACAGGCACATCACCTGGATGTGTGTCTCTGTCAGTGGCCATCAAACCAACCAGGGCCCTGCGACTGCCTGGGAGGAGCAACAAAGCAAGAGGTGCAGTGGGTGGGAAGCAGAGTAGGGGAAGCAGAGCAGGAGACCCTCGGTGTCTGTCTGTCTGTCCTCCCTGCCATCTTGCCCTGCACAGCCCTGGCCTGCTGTCTGAGCAGGTGGGGTAAGTCCATTGGTGTGCAAGGAGATGGGCACATGGGTGCTGGGATGGTGGGGCAGTGCCCAGCTTGCACTCACCCTGCCTTGGGCTCTGCAGACCACTTCAGTTACAGTGGCAGACATGGACGGTCTCTGGAGCATGGCACCATGACAGCAGAGGTGCTGGGGTGGCACCTGCACAGTCTGGAAAAACCCTCACCTAAGGATGGCTGCGAGGCCTGGCCCCATGGGGGCTGATCCCCCCTGTGCCCCAGGGTCCCTCCTGTGAGAAAAGGAATAGCCATCATGGGTAGAGGCAGGGAGTGGGTGCATCCTGATGGGACAGGGTCCATCCCAGAAGGACAGCGTGCACCCCAACAGCACAGGGTGCACCTCAGTGCTCTCATCCTTCACAAGACAGGACACAGGGCAGGGCACAGCAACTCTGGGTGCAGGGATGCTCTGGTGTGGTGCTGATGGGGAGGACTTGGTTTTCCAGATGTTGGCTATAATCATCCCATTGCATTCTGAGAGCTCATAGCTCAGAGGCAGGGAGCCCACAGTGCAGTCAGAGACCCCAACACTCCTGGCCACGGGATGGGGAGAGCATGGGGATGTGGTCAGGCAACACATGACAAGCATGAGGGAAGGGTCCCTGGGGCAGCTGTCAGTCTAGTCAGGCACCACGGGACAGGCTGGGTGTGGACATCAAAGAGCCATGTCCCACAGGACAAAACAGCTGGGGGGTGACTCCTCTGGGAGAGCCAGTCACAAGGCTGAGCACCCAGCAGCCATGCTGAGCATCCGGCGCAGCGACAGTCACAGCCAGGCAAGTGATGCATCACAGAGGCTTAATGCATGACCACAAATGGCCCCAGGTTCAGGCATGGGGAGGCAGGGCCACAGGTCACCATCTGAGTCACTGCCAGGTCTGAACACCACAGTCTCCAGCACCAACCATCAGCTCCCCTCTCCCCAGAGCATTGCCCAGTGCTTCCTGCCACACTGTCCCACTTGGGCTGAACTTCTGCCCTCTCCCTGGGAATGCCTGTCCTCCTTCTTTTCAACCTGACACCCCTCACCTGTGGCAGGAGGCTCATCTCCACTGAACTGGTGCCATCGGGAGACCTCCAGGAGCACTCAGGGTTGTGAGCTATGCCCAGGCAGGGTTGCTCTCAGCCCCGAGAGGAGCAGCCCTCAGTGCCCACATGGCAGCAGGAGATGAGCTGGGAGTCCTCTGCTCAGATGGCTCACGTCTGTGCCAGCCCACCCAGGGCCCTCAGGCACACACAGCCATGGCAGGGCTGGCAAGAGACACAGTGGTGGCAGCACCTCCTGCCCAGCTCAGCCAGCAGCATGGGCTGTGCTGAGCTGAACACTCCCAGGTGGTTTGCTCATGGCCACCACCTCAAATCAGGGCTCGAGGAGGACAGAAGTCTTAAAAAATTTTTAACCCTAAAAGCCTGGGCACATCTGGATGAGGCCCTGGGCTGAAGCAGGACTGTTTGCATCTGCTGCCAGGAAAGAAAACATGAGCATGTGGCCCTAGCCCTGCCCTTGGGGTCCAGTGGGGTTTGTCACACAAGGTGAATGTTTGCCACCTTGGAGGTTGTGCTGTCATCTGGGGAAGCTGGGCTGATGCAACCCACACCAGCAGCTCCTCACAGACCAGGGGCACTGCACAGACCATGGTTCCAACACCCCCAGGATCACCCATCACCTGGGAGCTGGGACCAACAGGGCTCTGACAGGTCAGGGTTATGTGAGTGGAGGGAGGGACTATCCCAGCCAGTCCCTAAGCTGCAAACTTTTCTAATTAAGAATTTCAACATATTTTCCAGCTGGGAGCAGCCCCTTCTCTAGGAGGGAGGAAAAAGTCGCCAGTGAAGGACCATTTATGTGGGAACATGGTTTCAGGGACCCTCCTTTACTCCTCATCTCTAGAGGGGACAGAAATGGGGTGGAGAGTGGGGGTAGCTGTGGGGTGGGCAGCAGGGCTTTCCTGCAGGTTTGCAGTAGGTTGGCTGTGCCTGGGGGTTTCAAAGAGCAGCTCAGGAGTCCATGTGCTGCCCCAGCTGATGGTCCAAGTAAGATGTTTAGGTTGGATATTAGGAAAAATCTCTTCACAGAAAGGCTGGTCAGGCACTGGCAGAGGCTGCCCAGGGCACTGGTGGAGTCCCCATCCCTTGAAGTATTCAAAAAACATGTGAATGTGGCACTTGGGGACATGGTTTAGAGGTGGGCCAGGGAGTGCTGGGTTAACAGTTGGACTGGATGGTCTTAGAGGGCTTTTCCAACTTAATGAATGATTCTGTGTTGGTCCCTGCAGCACACAGACATGGTGCAGTGCAGCAGCTGCAGGCCAAAATCCACTTTGTGCTCCTAAAACACTCCAACGCCCCTTCATCACCACACAAGGAGGGGGAGCATCCATCACACAATCCTGCAGCTTTATCCTGCTGTCAGCAAAGGCTGAAGCAAGAGGAAAGAGCCACGTGTGTCAGAACAGCAGTGTGTGCTACCACCAGCACTGTCTGTCAGTGAGAACTGTGCCAGGGCAGGACTGGCTCAGGGGTGCCAGGCAGGCACAGTGCCCAGCAGCTCCTGCACCTCGGACCTGCTCCCGGCAGCACTGGGTGACCAGTGGTGCCAGGGGCACTGGAAGGAGCCTGCCTGAGGAAGAGTGTGCTTTGTCCTTCTCCACTTTCCCAGTGTGGCTGTCACCAGCAGCTCCTCCTCAGCCAGGACAGTGTGGAGCTGGGGAACGTGGGGCAGACCCATGTGGAATTCACAGACCTGGCTCCCACAGAGGAAACCATGGCAATGAAAGAGATATACAGAGCTGCTGTTCACAATCCACTTTGCCTTTCCAGCCCCTCCTTGCTCCAGCTATTACAGACCTGCCTGGTTTTCTTCTGCTTGAAAAGGAGAAATGAAATGGGGCTGCTGTGAGTGCTCAGCCTGTGTCCTCAGGAGCCTGGATCTGACCCAACCTTTTGCTAAAAAGTCCTAAAAGCCAATATTCTACTTGATCAGAACAAACCCCATGTGTTTGTTATAAATGAGTGAATCTAGAAGATGCACAAGGCTATTCAGTTGCAAAAACATAGCCCAACATACTGCAGATCTGGCTGTACTTTTACTCCACATTAGAATTGCTATTAGGCTCTTTGATGTATTAAAATCACAGATATGCAGGAGTCAAAGTGCTGAATGTACTCAGCAGAGCAAAGACAAAGTGTTTGCCCTCATCAGGGAGAGGGGAAGGAATCGATAGCAACATGTTTGATTACTGTTTCATCAGTCAGGTTAATCTGCCTCCAGGATGTGACTGATGGATGGCCAAATATGTGATCCTGTTGTCTGGGAAAGCATTAACAGCTTCAGGGCTTATCCAGATACAACAATTAGAGCAGCAACCTAAAAAAATGCTGAATTGACAGTTAATTGTGAAATTTGTGATCTCCAGAGAGCTCTTGAGATGGCACTTTCTAATCGAAGGCGCTGCAGTGCTTCTGGCTCCAGCAGTGAGAGACTCTGGTGACAGAAAGGGGGCAGGGATTGCTGTGCCCCTCTGCTTCGATGAAAGCTTTCCCAACAGCCTCATTGCTGGCTCCCACAGTCACCTACATCCACAGCAGACATGCTCCTTTTATTAATTTTAAAATATTTTTCTTCCTTTTTTCTTAAAATTACAACAAGATGTTCTGTGTCTTGTGGCAGCTCAGCTCCTGGCTCCTCTCTGAATGAGCCATTCTAGCCTGAATTTGTTTTAAATCTTGAAGGAAAGGGTTTGAGCTGTCCTTGGCTAGATTAACTCTGGATTTCAGGCTCCTGATGACATGTGGCAGTTGAGTTTGCACTAATCCCTCTATATCAAGTGCTCCAGTCAGTCTTGGCTCCAGGTGGTTATATGACATATTAACCAAGCCTTGTTCCAAGTACAGCTTTGTCAAGACTGGAACACAACATTTAAGTTGTTTTTATTTCTGTCTGCAGTCCAAAAATTTGCAGAGTCTGAGCCTGTTCAGTCTTTGAAGCACTAACCAGTGAAGGTGGTTGTGTCGTTCTGACCTGTTGACCAGTGAGTGTATGACCTGGACTGACATCAGGAACCAGTGGGCAGCTGGAGATGGAAAAACTTCACACCACCCTTATTAACTTTTTTGTCAGTGGCTCCATGCAGAGAAGAGGAGACAAACCATTCCATTTCACAGTTGGATTTCTCCCTGCGAACAAACCATGTTCCCCCAGCCTGGACAGTGTGAATGTCTGGATAACATGACACCTTTGCCCACTGAAACTCTCCCCCACTAGTGAAGCATCCATCTTTTTCAGAACCGCTGGGTTGGGTGGTGTTTTAGGAGCAGTGCTGGTTCAGGAGTCCTGTTCCCTCACTCTAGGCTTAATGATTGAGGCTAAGTGAAGGATTTGAGAGGTGCTGTGTACAACGAGCTCCTGCACAGCGAGACCTTTCCTAGCTGAGGGAGACCAAAGAGGGCTCAGCACTTTTACACTGATTATTTAAAAGCGAACCTGGAGTTCCTGGAATTTCTGTGCGAATGTGTGTGAATGCCTCTGCTTCACCATCACACAACCTTCACCATCCCACACAACATGGATAATGTGGGCCCTCCCCAGCTGGAGGCAGGAGACCTGGCTACCACTGAGAGAGAGAAGGCTGCGGTTCTCAATGACTTTTGTGCCTCAGTCTTCAACAGCAAGTACTCCAGCCATGCTGCCTAAGTATGGAAAGGCAAAAAAAAGGAGAATGAAAACCCTGAAGACTGTGAGAGGATCAGGTTCGTGACCATCTAAGGAACCTGAATGTGCATTGGGAGTCTTGGTTAGGAACTGCAGTGACAGGACAATGAGGAATGAGGATAAACTGAAAGAGGGAAATTTAGATTAGATATTAGGCAAAAGTTTTCCTGTGAGAGTGGTGAAACACTGGCACAGGTTGCCCAGGGAGGCTGTGGCTGCCCCAGCCCTGGCAGTGTTCAAAGCCAGGCTGGGTAAAGCCTTGAGCAACCTGCTCTGGTGGGAGGTGTCCCTGCCCAGGGCAGGGGGTGAGATTGGATGACCTCTAAGCTCCATTCCAACTCCTTACATACTATGAACAAACTATATGTTCATATATATGAACATATGCTCATATATATGTTATATATGTTCATTCACAACGTACTATGAAGCTATGGAACCCCAGCAGCAGCAGTCATACAGACTGGAACTCAAGCAGAGCCCATTTGCTCAGGGCCTTGGATGGCTCTGCACAAACCAGTGGATGTGACGCTGCTCCAGACACACAGCCCAGGAGCAGGGAGACAGCTGCTCTGGCCTGGCTCCAGCACACTAATGGCTGCAACAGCTCACACACTGTCCCCTGCTCTGAGACAGGGCACTGCTGAAGTGCATGGTTCTCAGGCAGCTTCCCATGGAATCACCGCTCTCTTGGAAGACAGAGCTCCAGTGTCACTGGCACAAACCACTAGCCTCACTGGTGAATGTTGCAGACAACCCACTGCAGCAAACAGACAGACTTTAAACACTTGCATTGTCTTTCCCAACACTTAATGATTTCCTTCTGGCTGGACTGTTCCCAAAGCTGAAAGGAGACAGAACAACTATGAATAATTCATCCAAACCTTGCTGCCAGCAGCAAACATCCTACCTGTGGCTCCCCACTGCATGTTTGTGCTCCAGCATATTACTGCAGTTGGAAAAGGGGAACTAGATACCATGGCACTGGTCTGGCAGGGGAAAAGACCCTGTTCCTGAAACTAGCAATGCAGCTGAAAATGATCATGTGAGAATCATAGAATCAGCCGGGTTGGAAAAGACCTCCAAGATCATCGAATCAAATCCTACCATGGTTACTAGACCATGGCACTAAGTGCCACATCCAGTCTCATCCTGAAAACCTCCAGAGGCGATGAATCCACCACCTCCCTGGGCAGCACATCCCAATGTCTGATCACTCTTAAGAAGAGAACAGAAACACAGAGGAAGATGAAGGGGAGCAACCGGGGCAAGGGCTGGTTTGCAAAGTCTTGGCAATACACAGACAACTTTTCATTTCTTTCCCAACTGATTGCATGGCATATCCCAGATGGAGGCAAACAAGTTGGGTTAGATCTGACTGGGAAAAGCTGACAAGCTTCCAGATGCACAGCATGTTCTCTGAGTTCCCTAATTTGCCTGTTCCCATTCCTCATGTTGAGTGAACAAGGCAAAGGAAAAAGCACAACTAGTTTTAGCAATTGCTTTTCCATCCATCACACCCTGTTGGCTTCAATTCTTTCACCAAGTTTCTCAGGAATGAAGAAAATCATGTTGATTTGGAAATCTGTATTATCATCTTGGCAGTGCACACATCCTTCTGTTCCTCCTTTCTGCTCCTCCTACCCTCTAGCCCAGCTGGTGGACACACTGCCATCGCAGTGGGGGCTCTGCACAAGTGTAACAGATCCTAATGCAGGTTGTTACAAACTGTACACAGCCCTCGGCTTCTCAGCCTGTGGGTGTTGAAGGCTGTCAAACCCCCAG
>NW_008685725.1:384-5562 GCF_000695815.1 Acanthisitta chloris | reverse complement strand
CTGAAATATTCACCTGTAACACCAGAGACCTATGGACTCAGCTCACCTGAAGGGCTTCTCACCATATTAAAAAAGACTACAAGACCATATTAACCCTCTGGTCTTTCCTCAGCCTTGCCAAGAAAGGTGCAAAGCAGATGACTCTGTCAGGCAGATACTAGGGTGAGAGGCGAAACCAGCAATCAAACCCACAAACCCTCACAAATCTGATACGAACAACACTGCAACCCAGCAGGGGATTTTGACCAGGGACCTGCCCAGCAGGAGGGTGCCAGGTCCATCAGATGCTGTTACTGGGAACTGATCACACACCCAGGGGGAGCAGCCCTGAGTAGGCTGAGTGGAATGACAGCCAAGCCAATGCCAGCTGATGGCACAGCCCATTTTTTAAGATGCTGCTGTCAAGGTGAGTAGTTTAGCCAATGCCCAAAAGCTGAACAGTGCTGTTTGTCAGATCCTTTTTGAATCCTCTTGCCTAATGCCAGCTGTTCAGACCTTCAGTTCACATCATCAACTTGTCCCTTCCCCACCCAGGAGAGATGTCTGGAGTCAGTTTTAGCTCTCTGGACAAGCCCACCTCTCCCTTGTGTAGCTGATGAGCTTCCACCAGCTGATTAGTTGGCTTAAGTTAGCTGGCAGGAGCTACAGCTTTCCTCTTTGGGTATCTTTATATTTTTATAACACTGCCATTTAAAACTCAAGTCTGGAAAATGTTCAAAGCAGAAATATAATCTTTCTGGGGGCTGAGAAAAGCTGATTTCCTTTCTTCCAAAGAGATCTGTCTTTCATGTATAGGAAGTCCCTGGCACATGAAGCCACTCAGAGAAATCTGAAGTGCAGATTATTCTCTCCTCTCTCTCTGAAGCCAAAGAAGAAAAGCTGATCACTCAGGTTCCAGTTTTGATCCAAGCCCTTGGTAACCTTCATAAAAGCCACAAATCTCATGCCGTCTTCTGTTAGTCAGCAGCAGAAAAGACTGGAAGATACCGACAGCACTGCTAGGAAAATCTGTTGTTTTCCAAGCTAGTAAATAGAAGGCAAAGCACCTTTCTGCCAGTGATTTATAAAAACAGTTATATTCTTCAATTTAACATCAGTTTTTACCAACAAATGCCAAAGGAAAGAAGGAGAACTCATGTAGCCCATACAAATTAAAGGCATATGAATCTATCGGTATGTTTCCATTGGCAAAACCAAAATCTGGCAAGTGTTCTCTAGCCAATAAACTCCAACAGGACACAACTTGGAAAAGAAGAGACAAAAACAACACAAGGACCCCAGTATGTGAGACTGGGGAAAGAGAGAAAACTTAGATTAGATTTTAGGCAGAAGTTTTCCCTGTGAGGGTGGTGAGACACTGGCACAGGTTGCCCAGGGAGGCTGTGGCTGCCCCAGCCCTGGCAGTGTTCACAGCCAGGTTGGCTAAAGCCTTGAGCAACCTGCTCTGGTGGGAGGTGTTCTTCCCAGGGATTGGATTGGGGCTGGATGATCTCTAAGCTCCATTCCAACCCCTTAACATACATACTGTTAATCTATGAGACAGAGTATGGAAACGTGGACTTCACAGGAAAACTGAAGCCAGTGAGTACCAGTACAGACTACATTGCAACTACTGCAGTTCAAGGTCTGTGGTAGGAAAGACAGAAGAACGACAGTAGGGTTGGACTCGATGATCTTTGAGGTCTTTTCCAACCCCGTTGATTCTGTGATTCTATGAACACAGTGTAGCACTGAAGTGGCTGACTATAAGGAAATAAAAGGTAGCAGCTTGGCCAAAATAAATGGTGGGTGAAAATTATCCTTCTGGGCCATGGGGCTGGGGTGGGATAGGATCCCACAGGAACAGGAAGAATCTCTGAGCTGTATAAGCTATTGCACAGGGCCCTGCTGAGATCTCAGAATCCTACACAGAGTTGTGGTCTCCCAAGTGCAAAAATGCTGCATTAGATGGGGAGAGCTGCCAGGAAGGAGTGTGGGGTGCCTCAGGAATCACAACACCTAAGCTGTACAGTGAGGCTAGGAAAGGAGTGGCTTGTTTACCCCGAAAAATGTCACCGTTGCGTAACTCCAGCAGGGCACACAAAAGGTGCCCAAACCAGCATCTGTTTGCAGGAACAGAGATGAATCATCCCTGAACTGGCTCAGTCTTAAACAGCAGTGTTTTATGAAAGTTCTGTGATGCAACATCACCAGGTTGTATTCATCACTGAAACGATTAGCGTGGGTGCCCCGTGCAGGCGATCGATGAAGTGCAGGAGCTCCCAGCAGCAGCTCTCAATTGCCTTTTTGGCTCCATCTAGGTCTGCACCTTTTTGTTCAGCAATAAAAGTTCCAGCAGCAGGGCAGGCTGTTTGAAGTTCTCCCTCAGAGCTGCATTTGCTACTTGCTGTGTGGACCAACAACCAGGTCACTGTCCCACTGTGGTACTGCTGGTGGTACCACAGCAGGAGAGACTCAAACTTCAGCTTCTGGACTTGCTTCCAGGTCTCAGCATACCAAACCCTCTGTGCATGTTCCTACCAGCTCACATATAGAGTAAGGGATTTCAGGAAGAAAAGATAGGAGGTAAAACCCCGAGTGCTGCAAAAACTTGCATCAGTTTGGGGTAAACATGAGGACACAGGAGATCAGTGTTTAAATCATCATAGGTTTATGCCCCAAGTTGTTGCATGAACTGAGCAAGACAGAGTTTTCTGGGTTTTGTCATAGTACCACAGTATATTAAGGAGTTGAAATGGACCTTAAAGATCATCCAGCCCCAACCCCCTGCCCTGGGAAGAACACCTCCCACCAGAGCAGGTTGCTCAAGGCTTTACCCAGCCTGGCTTTGAACACTGCCAGGGTTGGGGCAGCCACAGCCTCCCTGGGCAACCTGGGCCAGTGTCTCACCACCCTCACAACTTCTGCCTAATATCTAATCTAAATGTCCCCTTTTCAGTTTATCCCCATTACCCTTTGTCCTATCACTGCAATTCTTGACCAAGAATCCCTTTCAAACTTCCCTGGAGCCCCTTCAGATCCTGGAAGGTTGCTATGAGGTCCCCACAGTGTCCTTACAGCTCCCTGCTGGAAGTCTCTTTTCAGCTCAGTATCAGCCTCTGATAGCACCAGATCTCTCCTCTATTCTGCTCTCATGCCTCCCTGTCCCTTCCATGCTGCAGGGAGAGCAGCTGTGCTGCATTGGCTTGGAGCTGCACAGCACACACTGCCAGACCTCAAACTATTGCCTGCTCAAAATCCACCCCAGCTTGGGTCTCTTTAACCTTTTTCTGGTTTCCACAAGGCTTGTAGGAACCCTGAGGGTTTTAAAGATGTATTCCTGCATCTCATTTGGCTGGAAGTGGCATCAGAAGTTCCTGCTGGACAAAAGGCTGCACCACCACGTGTGTGTGCTCATTGCAACTCCTTAAAGGCCAGTTCTGACCCCCCAAATTAGTGTCAGTCTGTAGGCAGATACCAAACCACTAGCACTGAGCCCTCTCATATTTGCTTTATGTATGTGATGCTTTGAGGGGGCTGAATATGGGAAACAGGTTAGGAACTTCCCTCCATTGCTAGCCCCAGGATCTCCACCTGGAGAAACTCTGAAACAAACCTATGCCTCAGAGAGAATTGCTGCATTTGTCATGAATTATTCTTTGACCATTTAGTTGGCTTTGCACTCCAATGAAACACAGAACAATTGCCATGGCATGATTTCACTGCTGCCCTTGGAGGTTACCTGAATTTTCCCAGGGTGCTGAAAACACAGCTCAGACTGGTGAAATCAGCACCTTGGAGCAGTGTATCTCTAACCACACAACTGCACATCAATTCTCCAGTAAAGCAGCAATCACGGGCAGTGGCTATCAATTGCTTTGGATCAGTACTGTCACTTGGAGGGCAATCAGTGCTGGAAAAAAAAGAACTGCAGTGTTGTTAACAGCTGCAAAGAAGAATAATCAGCATTTCTGGCTTCCTATTTACAGATGCCTGCACAAATCAATTAATTTGAATGAATTCACCCTGATTTATCAGAGGATGTGCCAAACCTGGTCAGTCCTGGGGCCATCAAGTCCCATACCAGCCAGTGCCCATGCTCCCAGGACATCAGTTTTCCCAGCACAACCTGTGCCTTTTTGTCAGCAGCCTGAAAGCAGGAGTTGCCACACAACAGACTGACCACTGAAGCTCCCCTTATGGCTCCAGGGCCAGGTTTGTTGTCCCATGGCAGAGGATGGGACCACACTTGAGGAAAGCCCTGCAAAGGCAGCAGCTGAATCCCAGTGAGGGACACAGCAGGGAACACTCCTTGGAGCACTGGTTCTGTAGCATGAAGGTGTTCCCTCCAAGGAAGGGATTCCTTCCTATCAAGCAGCCATGATCTTGGTCCAGAAAGTGTGTGTGATTTACCACCTAAACCCACCAGTCTCTGCAGTCCTGGGAACAGTATATGCTGGGTCACCTGGGCCTTTAGGGACCCAGAGGCATTCAGCCCTTCTCCATTTCTCCACGTGGGTACATCTCTACACTGAGGCTCTGAAGCTGAATAAATGCAATGTAGATGTTGTGACTTGGACAATATCCAGCTCTTTTCAATGGCAACCCCAGCACACTCAGCAAATGCTATTTTAAATTACATGACAAATTGCTGTCTTCACATGCCATATGAAGTGTGTGTTTCCATTCTGTCCCTCAATTTTTTAAGATACTATCACATCTTCCGTTTGTCTCCACCCAGATAAAGTGTTGTAAAGGCTGTTTTTGTGTGAATGGGATGTACAGGTCCTAGGGATGGGGATGGAGTTGTCAGAGAACAGCAGGAAAGTACAGCTGGGAAGGTAAGTGTGTAAGTGTCCTCTGAACTCTTAAGCTCTGGAGCTGTTCAAACCACCCAGACTGACAAACTCAGTGTGCCAAGAGCGTGCTGTAACCACACACAGCCAGCACTGCCCTCAACAGTCCTGGAGTTGACCACAGCCAGAACTCTGGTGGCAGCTGCATGCAGGCAGAGACTACAGGGGCATATATACACCTGGTGAGATAAAGAACCATCTGAGGGGCTTTCCAAACAACTCCCAGAGGCCACTGAACCTCCTCATCTGAGCCTGCAGCTGGGTCCTGCCTGGGCAGGCTGGGGAGGGCAGTGAGTGCTGTGGATGTGCAGTGAGTGCCGTGGATGGGCAGTGAGTGCCGTGG
>NW_008685725.1:0-259 GCF_000695815.1 Acanthisitta chloris | reverse complement strand
GGTAGTGCCGGGGGAGGGCAGTGAGTGCCGTGGATGGGCAGTGAGTGCCGTGGGAGTGCAGTGAGTGCCGTGGATAGGCAGTGAATACCATGGATGAACTGTGAGTGCCATGGGTGAGCGGTGAAATGCCACGGGTGAGCAGTGAGTGCCACGGGTGAGCAGTGAGTGCCACGAGTGAGCAGTGAGTCCCACGGCTGAGCAGTGAGTGCCACGAGTGAGTGGCTCTTGCTGGGGTACAGCTGCTGTCCGGAGGCACCTC
>NW_008685724.1:0-1391 GCF_000695815.1 Acanthisitta chloris | reverse complement strand
GGCCCGTCCCGGCCCCCCGTGCTCGCCCCGTCCAGGAGGGGCTCTGGGGGAGGCAGGGCCACCAGGGCCATCCTTTGTGGAAGCGAAATACAATACAGATAACACGTGCCCCCGCCCCCCAGGGTTAAAAAAAAAAAAAAAAAAAAAAAAAAAAAAAAAAAAAAAAAAAAAAAAAAAAAAAAACCCAAACAAAATAAAACCCTTGGGCTCGACATTTTTTTTCCCTCAGAGACGGGGTGCTGCTTCCCGTGGGAAGGAGAAAAAAAAACCCAATCAGGCCGGAGAGGGAGGTGGTGAGCTAATAAACTTCAGATTTCCGTCCGCGGGATGGTTTAGGGGCATCTCTCCTCTCCTCTCCCCCTTCCCCCTCTAGAGTTTAATTTATGTAAGAATGAAATAAAATATCTCTCGATGTCGTCCTCACAAGCTCTCAAAGAACAGCCTCTAAATGACACCGCTATTCTCAGTTTATTTGTAAGGCTATTGTTTTTAAAGGGAGAGAACCAGCTGCCTCCATTATGGGAAGCACTCACAGAGAATGAGCGTTACTTCTTTAGTATGCAAAGGAAAAAAATTCGCCGGCCTTTAAAATGAGAATTTTGCTCCAAGTGTACGCAAAACACCCTGAGAAAGTGACGCAGAAGACTGCTTGCTAGTTTAAGTCTCACCGTTCCCAGTTTCAGGTGATCTGTGCGACGATAGAAGAGCGGGGGCCTTCTTTATGCGGGGGCTGGCAGGGAAAACAAAACCCCAACAAACCACCAAAGAGCCCAAACAAAACAAAACTCGCCCAAACTTGGACAGAAATGCAATTACCGTGGTCTTAAAAAGAAAAGCTTCGAAAAATCCCATCGCTCCCAGTTCTGGCAGGATAAACCACGAACAGGATCCGATTGGGATAGGAGGAGTAGGGGAGCATTTCTTGCTCCGGCAGAAACCATCGTGAGAAGGGCGGACTGATGCACAGAGTCCTACTGATCAAATCTCTTCTCAAACAACTCACACACAGCATCTGTTGAAACACGTTTTCGATATATTGTCCTAACCCAAAACTCACGCCGCTCTGTTTCAAACCCAGTTCCATGGATTTACGACATAATCCTTTCTACTATTTCCAAATAATCCTATTTAAATTTTGTTCACTACTAAGGCGCTTGCAGGAGAATACCACCAAAAGTTACAAAACAGGAAAAAAAAAAGGGTAGAAAAGGAAAAAGGAAAACAGGAACCACGGACCCAGTAACTATTATTTTTTTCTATAGAAAAATTGATGTTACTCGAAATTTACAGTTCATACAGTTCATAAAATGCCTCTTCGAAATAGTTTAGAGGTTCTAGGGCGAGCTACTAAAAGAAAGGCAGACAGCATTTTTCGTCTTCAAGAGGTTTCT
>NW_008685723.1:0-13384 GCF_000695815.1 Acanthisitta chloris | reverse complement strand
TATTAATTAGTAATAATTTATTGCTGGTGTTGGCACTTTCTTTCATCTACTGTGATTAAATGCCACTGTTTTCTGTGAACTATACTAGCTATCACATGAAGACAAAATGTATGAAGACAAAATCCAATCAAGTACTGATGAAATTAGAAAATTAGGTCTATTCAACTTCTTTGAACAAATTGTAAAAAACTGGCTTAATATCGAACGTTCCATAATTAAAATCTGGTTAGTAGATAAAGTCACTCTTGTGCCTTTTTTTTACACCTGCTGTTCTTTAACTCCAGCAAGTAAAGCAAAAGCTGGGAACACAAGCAAAGCAAAACATAGAGTTCAGTCACCACTTCCCATTGGCAGGCAGGTGCTAAGCCATTTCCAGGAGAGAAGGGTTCCATCACACAGAATGGTTACATGGGAAGGCAAATGTCATCACTCTGAATGTCCCACCTTCCTTCTTATTTCTCCAGCTTTACATACTGGAATGACACCATATGGTATGGAATATCCCTTTGGTCATTAGTGATCTGCTGTTCTGGCTGTGTTCTCTTGCAAATTCTTGTGCACCCACAACCTACTCATTGGTGGGGTGAGGAGCAGAAAAGGCCCTGACACTGTGCAAACACTGATCAGCAGTAAAGAGAATGGCCCTGAATTATAAACACTGTTTCCAAAGCACAGATCCAAAACATAGCTCCATGCTAGCTACTGTGAAGAAAATTAGCTCTATCCCAGGCAACACCAGCACACCGCCAAACCTGGTTTTCCAGAGTCACTGGGAGATGGGCTGAGATCAGATGCCCAGATCAATTCCTTTTCAGAATACAACCAAAAAAACCCAAAAAAACCCTCAAGAGCACTGAAGTCATTAAAATACGTTAACATAACACTAAAAAATGGAAGACTTCCAGTCATACTTTTTCACGTAGAAAACAGAGTTAAAATCATGAGCAAAAGTGAAAAGGTCTGTTATGTATGTGCATGACTTGTTTAATGACAGAATCTGAACAAAATATGGTTAGAGTCTTATGAGAACATGACTAAACTTATTTTCATCTGCTTTGTTAGAAGTTTTGCCCATCTGGAGTAACATATGCTACAGAAATGTTTGTCTAACCATTCAATCTTCATTTTGACCAGTGTGTAAAATAGACTTGCTAAGAAGTGTCTAAAACAAGTTTTCAGATGAGCAATTAATAAACATTTTATTTCTGGAATGTGAAATCATTGATTACATATTGGACACACAATTAATGTGCAGCTCCTGAATCTTACTGAATCATCTTTTCTGAAAATGTGTGTTTTATACCTAATATTAACTTTTTACTTATACGAATACCTGTGATATTTTGTGCTATTTTTACTCCTTGACAAGAGGAAATACACTATAAAAATTGTATTAGTGACTATAAAACAGCAAATGAGAAATGGCAAATTATAAAAGCTCTTACTGTCATACAAAAGTCATGATTTATACTTGTATGACTACTTATATGTAGAAGAAACATTTTACACGCATGCAAGTGTGTAAAAGTCTCACAGAAAGGACTTGTATTCAGGTAGGCTAACTTTTTGTACTGTATAAGCCAATATCCCCGCAGTGATATTTTTATTCAGCTAGTCTATATCTTAAAATGAAAGGAAAAGAAAATTCTGGTTTGTCTAGAAACAGAGAACCCATAAAAATGTTAGCCACCTGTTCCACTAGCTAACTACCTCCTCTGAAAAAAGTTCCTTGATTCTAATTTGAATTTGTCTAGCATCCCTTTGAGCCCTTGGACTTACAACTTTTCTCTGTCAGGCTCAAATGTCTTATTTCTATGCCCAGGAAGAAGCTAATAGGTTAGTGTCATATCCTTTAACTTTTTCTGCCAAGTTAAACATATTTATCCCAGAGATACTCATGATAAATCATGGGTTTAGTCCTTTTATTTACGGTATCAAATATAAGAGAAATATAAATTCCTAAATTCTATATAGATTGGACATATAAAACAAAGTAAGATCTTCTATAACACTGGTGTGCTAAAGACAAATATTCACAAATTGTTGCTCCCAAATCTCACTATATTCCAGAACAGAGTATGTCATCCTACATATCAAACCTATAAACTTAGAGAAAAATGGGACATATGTCTGTATGTGTGTTCTATTGCTGATCTAACTAGTTCATTCACAGCAGTGTTCGATCTTGAATGGCAAAAGTTGATTCCTAAAAGGTCAGTCAATCAGTCTGGTTGTTCACGTTTACAGTCACAAGGTAAAGCTTCAATTTCCTAGAATGTGTTTGAGCAGGATTTGATTAGTTATTAATAAAAGCTTTTGTTCATGAAGAAACTGTGATTCCTGCACTTTCAAAGAGTAGACAGAATCTGAAACTGACAGCTAAATATGAATGAAGCAGAAATAAATGATATGGTTTTGTGCCAGTGACTGACTGAAGATCTCAAGTTAGGAACATTTTTCTTTTATTTAGCCAGTTGTGAGAAATATCTTTCATCAAAGACTGATTTAGTTCATTTAAGAAGTGAATTATATAATGGATTATTTCCCCGTATTCCCCAAATTCCACTTCAAAATTATTCTTAGCTGATGTCAACAAGTATAGCTGCCAATGTTATGGACAATACAATGTTTTTCAGGTGTATGTGGAAGAATCAATCTTAAATTTTTGTATCATTTAGGAATAAGTTGTCCCATTCCTGTCTGAAATAGAAGAGAACAGTTTCCATGTCCAACAATAATTCTCTGGGGATTTAATTATATTTGAATGTGGTCATACAAAGAAACAGATAGACTTCACTTTGGGACAAAACCCCATTTTTTAAAAAATCTTGATGGCTTTTTATAATACAATTCACATACAGAAGTCTAAATTTTAAATTGATATGAAAATGAAAATTGCCACCTTTTCTCCTAATAGAAAAAAAGAGATGAATATTCATATCTAATTTTTTGGAAAAAAATACCTAATATACTGAAAATTACTTTTTTCCTCAGAGATGAATATTCATATCTAATTTTTTAGAAAAAAATACCTGATGTACTGAAAATTACTTTTTTCCGGAAGAACTGATTGGGGTTTTTTTTCATTAAATGACATTTTCTTATGAAAAAATAATAAGAAATTACTGACTGCTGTAATCTGAATTGTTCTTACATTAGGAAGAGATGTCCAATGTAATATTTCTTGGTTGTCACCAAACTGAAAACAACATCCTTATTAAAATTTCCATTTGACTGTTGCTGTACTATTGTATACACTATTTCAAAAAGCCAGGGTACCAGGGAAAAGAGATAGCATTAGTGATATCGATTTACACAGACATGATTCTGAATATACAAGCTCTTCTTCAGGCCTGCAGCAGAAACAGTCTTTTCCTTTCATTAGCCAGGAGCGCTAGTGTTCAAAATATTCCACAACTTTCAGACTCACAACTTTTAGTTTTGAGGTGAGCTAAACATTTTCAATTTTAGGCTTGATTTGCCAGGGGTTTTTATAGGTCTCCTTTCAGGCTCTGAATTAACAGGTTAAAGAAGGGAGATTGCTTTGAAAAATATAACAGCTGCTAGTGACTAGTCCTATCACGGTTTGCTGAGTACGTTCTGGCTTACTGCCAATGTTTTTAGTGTCAGCCACCCACACTGCAAAAGCCTGTGAATCATGGGACAACATGTACCATGCTGTGGGGTATACATGTGGTGAAACTATGATTAATGTAGTTCTTTGAGTGGGGTTTACTGACAGAAGCAATGGATTTGAATTTACAGGTTGCATGTTTTACACTGGGGTGGTCATCAAGTCTGTTTAAGTATAAGTGCAATGATGTGTTAATTTTTCAGATGAGGGGTTTACTGACAGAAGCAATGGATTTGAATTTACAGGTTGCATGTTTTACACTGGGGTGGTCATCAAGTCTGTTTAAGTATAAGTGCAATGATGTGTTAATTTTTCAGATGAATTTTTTGACACTGATAATTTTCTATAGTCCTTTGTGATCATGTTTTACACTGGGGTGGTCATCAAGTCTGTTTAAGTATAAGTGCAATGATGTGTTAATTTTTCAGATGAATTTTTTGACACTGATAATTTTCTATAGTCCTTTGTGATCATTTGTGGAAATTTTTTGACACTGATAATTTTCTATAATCCTTTGCAATTATTTGTGGAAGATTTACTTTTTTCTTAAATACTCATCTCTATACTGCTATTTCTGCAGTATTTTTAATAGAAGGATTCTAGTAACATTTTTTCATTTTAATCAACATGTATTATGAATCAGAATTCTGTTAAATCTAAGAATCTTCATCTCATAACAAATTCTGACTTTTATTTTGCTTAATTAGGGTAAATGCTACCAGTTCTGAATAATAACAAAAAGCTGAAATCTCTTAGAGATAAGACTACTTTAGAAAAAAAAGCCCTCTACAGACCTTATCAAAACTGTGCGCTTCAATACAAAACTGATTTGGAGTTTATTTCCTAAATTAAGTGGTTTCAAAACTTTCATTCTGCTTTTGACAAAACATGTATTCTTGAGGAATATTCTACTTATGTTGACCTAGTGTTGCAGATTAAACATTCCTGCCTTCAATAACAGTCATTCTGATTTAGTCAAGCATATAGCATGATCCTGGTAGTCAGAATTCAAAATACCAGTGGTTGCATAAGAGCTAGTATCAAACCTTTATCATCTGGTTCTCTATTCTGTTATCTCTATCATCTATTCTCTGATAGTACTACAAATCCAAATGAATGTTACACAGTGGTGTAAACTCTGGATTTTCCATATAATGTTATGTATCAGGCCCATTCAAAGGCTCTGGGCCTCATTTAATGCACTGCTTCCTTGACATGTGTGATTTTTTAAAATATCTAATTCTATTGGTTTATTTCATTCCACATAACCCATAAACACACATCAGCAACAGAACTCTGTGTACCACAGTGAAAACATCTTCATAAATAGCAATGGTGTCTGTGCAACTGTGAGAAGAATAAAGTGAGTGGTTTTCAACTCTGAACATTAATATGCCATTTTGCCTGATTCCTTGTGCTGCCATCCGTTCCCTTCTGCACCACTGATGATAATGGTAATGACAAGGAATTACTGTTGGCCATTTGTATGGCTTTAGCTGTAACATAATTAATTTTAAAAATCACTTTAGAACATTCGGGAGCACTAGCTTTTAGGTTCTGAACTTGAATATAGTTTTGTTTGTGCTTGGCTTGATTTGCTTGTAATCCTATTGCAGTCACTGACACTACTCATGCAAATACAGATACTGAAGTGCTGCATTGCCTCCAGGAAAAGTATAGATCTCTAGGAGTGGTTTTCCCTTTACACCTGTTTTCTGCCTTTGTGAAATAATTTTTTCTCAACGGTTTTTCATCATTTACAACGTGGTAAAATGAGAAGAATCTAACTCCTTGGTCAGATCTTCAGACACACACTTCCATTGACTTCAAAACCAATTTACTATGCTTGAGAGTATCATTCTATATATTTTTTTCTCTCCAAGCCTAAGAGTTATTTATTTTTCCCCTCTTACTTGTAAGCACAAAGTGATTCATATAGCTTGTCTTAGATGATCAGGCCAACCTTTTTTGCTCCTATTAATTCTATCATACATCATGAAATACATACATCAGTTGCAACTTAGAAGTATTGAGAACTCTCTTTTTGCCTGCTGAGCAGATGTGTTCTGTATTTCATGATAATGCACCTAAAGAGTTTGGGATCTCAAAGTGATATCTGCAATTTTTCCTACTTCTAGTTTTCAAGTTGCAACTCTCACATCTTTTTTATACCTTCACAAAACATTTTCCTTTGCCAAAATAAGAATTGTAAAATTGCTCTGTTTTTTTCACTGTTACTAATTGGTTAATACCATACTTTATAGTTCTAATAAAAACACAGCTGCTTCCATTTTACATGTTTGGACCTTTATTATGGGGGGAAGAAACTTAAATAAAGATGAATGGAAAGGGGAAATTAAGTTTAATTATCACCACCAGAACAAACCACTTAAAGCATTACAACAGTTCAGTATAGATTTTGTGAACACTGCAAACAATAGGAATTTTTCCACTCACTAACAGCACTTGGATTTGCTCTCTGAAACTCAATTACTTGTATAGCAGAAGGAGAATCAAGGCAAGAGCAAGCTTACTACCCTGATCAATGGTGCCTGTGGGCATTACAACATGTATTAGAATATTTTTGTTACATATGTACTCACATTTAGCGACATGTGTAAGTTTATTTTCCTTAGTTGGAAATCATAAGTACCTTTAGTCAACATTCAAAAGCAGATGAAGCCATGATAAAATACATAGAAAAATATGCCTTCAGCAGCATTTCCAGCACAGCTCATCCAAACACTGCCTTGAGGAATGGAACAAGGTAACAACAGCTTACTTTAAACAAACCAGATAGCTTGGCAACTGGATACTGATACAACTTTGGCTAACTGATGCCTAGCAGAAACTTCAGAACCTACTGTGAAAACTGACTGAATTCCTGGGTGGCTCTTCCACCCTAGGTTTTCTGTGCTATTAGTGCCTATAAAGCAAGTGGACATGCTATTTTGCTGAATGGGGTAATGAGACTCACAGACCACACAGGAACTGAAAAGGCTATCACAAGACTTAGATTTTGTAGCTGTTTTGTCCCATTCATACTCCTTCATGTCCAAACCTTCCCTATGTTGAATAAATATCATTGGTGACAAATGAACACAGCCTCAGTTTTTAAAATTCTGGGGAAGTTGCTACAAGCAGATGGAAGACAGTTTCTAGTGCTTTGTTTTCGACTTGCTCCTCAGGGCAGAGGGAGCATTGTTGAAATACATTTGAACAATTGTACTTGAAATTATGTAGACAAATGTTCTTTTTATTTTGAAATACCTATTTGTCTATAATAGATATTATAATAGCAGCTTCAGGAAGGGATGAGGAAGAGAGGAAACACCTTTCAGTTTTTTAAACTCTTTCAGTTCTTCCTCAATCCATTGTTTGTCTCTATGAGATGTCAGTCATGACGTTCTATGGAAGAACACTGAAATGCACTTTTGATTAGTTGGTGCACAAATTATTTTTCCATTTTATCTGTAGGCATTAAATTTAACTCTAATGAACTTTCAGTGACTCTGTGACTGTTACATGAATTTGGAATAAATTTACCCTGTGTGTCTTAATTTACTCAGCCACCTTATCTAAATAGAATATTCCAAGTTTTAGAACAGCTGAAATACTGCTAGTAATGTTTAACTCAAATTTAAATACTTCTGAAATCAATTTAGAGAGAAAGTAAGCTTCATCTTTGAACAAATGTGTTTTCCTGTTTCTGATCTCTGGACAGTAAGTTAATGTTGTTGCCACATCAATTTTTCTGTAACATACAGTATGTTGTTCAGCAATATGCTCCTGAGACTAACGGAAATGTAATTGATATTCTTTTCTGAATTTTGAGAAGAGTTTCCTGAGAATATTTTTATTTGAAAATAAATGAAAATGTGTACAGCAAGGTAAAGATGATTTTCCTAGTGCTTTCTGCTGTAAATAGCTCATTTGGAAGCATATGAAATGGTCTGTTTTAGGAACTGACTGTTCTTGTCTTGTAACATTGCATATATACAATCTTACATTCAGGGTGGGGAAAACCTATCTAGATATTTGTATCACTTCCCACACTGTAAGAGCTGACTACTTTATTTTCTGTCAACATGCCAAATTCCTATATCTTCATTAGATTTTACACACTTCATAGTGGGCCACTGTGTTACCACTTGAGGAATTAGGATGTTGAATAAAATGAAGTCACCGTTTATAATTACAATTCTTTAAATATTGAAATACTGAGGGCTTTTTTACTCACTTTCTATTTAAGTAAAATCCCTGCTGAAAACAAAGATTTTTCTTACTAAGGTGTTAAAAACTTTTCCTTTTTAAATGTGCTTTCTTGTATTTTTTCTGCCCAAATTTTAGATATTTTCCAGTTTAATATCCTTCTTTTATAAGGACAAGCTTAATATGTCTCTTTTTTTCTATCTTTTAGTGTGCTTAGTTCATATTAAGGAGAAAATCTCACTGAACACTGTAGAAAACATGTTTATTCACAATATATTACAGTTTGGAACAACTGTTAGGATCAATATTTTCTCTTAATCCATACACTTCATTCATCTTTGTAACCTGCAAAAAGTTAGAGAAGTCTTTGAATGGCATTTTACAAAAAAAACCCCACCACACTCCCATGACTTCTTGGCTCATTATTGTCTTAGTGGGTACATTCTCATATATACTTTATTATCTTATTTGCCTAAGATCTGGCAGCCACTTGCATCATAGAGGCCTTACATAAATCTATAACTTCCATCTGTATTATCAAAACATATTTTTCTTGAGACTGATTGTTTCACAAGGTTGAGGTTAATTAGTTCATTGCAAAGTATAGATTACATATTTGATTATGTTTGATTATGCCAGTTTATTACCTCTAGGAATCCCTATGCATTGCCATATTTTCCAGACATAATATCCGTAATATTTGTTTTCTTAAGTACAGTAATTTAGGATTCTCATTACATCTTCAAACTCTACACTGTCATGAACATTCACCAAAAACATTGTCTATGCTCATGTGCTATACTTGTTACCAAGAGTCAGATTAAATGTTTATCACAGTCCTTATGTTATTTAATCCTCTCATTCTATGCAAAGTACATGCATAGTGTCAATTGATGCCAGTAAAAATTCTTGTCAGTAATCATAAGCATTTCAGAGAAATCCAGCCTCTGCCAGGTTTTTTAGCCTTATTCAACTAGACATAATTCAATTCAAAAATATAATTCGTGCCTAAGGAAATTAGATGTTGGTAATATATATAGAAAATGCTTGTGGAGATTTTAACTAGTAGCAAAGTACAAACAATATCACATAGAAAACAAGTAATTACTTATGAAGCAATCCCACATAATCTTAAAAGCCCTCAGAGTCTTGCACTCTATGTCTTTCTGAATGGAGCAAATAATTCTTTTTTCAAGTCAAATCAACTTATTGTTTAGACCAAAAAATATTCAATACATTTGAAATATTGCATACTGTATTTAACTTAAATCGCAACAAAACATGTTTTTTGCCATAGATAAAGGACCTTACTGAGAGGCAAAACGTTTGAGCCAAATTGTTTCTTCACCATCAGGGTTCAGCTAATTACATATGACTATGGATCACAGAGTTATTTCCATGGTCAGCACTACACCTGTACTGTGTAGGCTACCTGAATATCTCTGCTTCAAAGATTTGGGATCAGCCTTGGGTTTTTATATAACATTTTATATTTATGTCAGTCAAATCCTGAGCAAAATAAGACTAAATGTCCTTTGGGCTCTAGCTTCTGAGGCAAATAATTTAGTTTGCTCTTAGTCATGCTTTGCACCATGACACTGAGCACAGTATTGTTATTCTTCCATCAAATCACACATACATGCAGAAATAGTTTATAGCACATCTTATTCATATTGACAGGATAGCACCAGTAAGGACTGAACTGCCAAAATTATCCACTTTAAGCTAACAATCTTAATTCTTTTACACAAGGTTTGAGTGCACAATACTGTGCAAAGATAGGGTTATCATAAATGATGGAGAAATACCACACTGAGAATGGTCTTTGTGTAGATATATTTCTACATGAATTTGGTGTACAAGGTAATGCATGAAAAACAGAAAGACCATGTCCTACTGTCATAGAAAACAGATTTATTAGTTGCCAAGATCTATAGCTACCTGAGAAATGCTAAAGTCACCTTTGAATCAACAGCTTTAGAGAAGTGTAAATTAAAATTTTGATCTAAAAATTATTCCATTTAGTCACCATGTAATATATAACCTCTCAATACCAAAGAGTGTGTTCTTGTTTTTCTCTGATGAACCTTCTCTCATTTCTTACACATAGTGCTTGACTAGGAAATATTATTGTGCTTTAAAGAAAAAAAAGCAACCATCTTTCTGATAATGACCCAGCTCCCCAGGGGAAAAAAAGAAGCAAATGTTTTTGGAAGATAAATACAGACTTCCTTCATCAAAGAAGAACAGAGTTCTCACCTAGTAAAAATTCCAACTTTTCTCTGCTTGGACCCTCTTTTATGTGCTGCTTGTTCACAAGGCTTTGGAAGCATATATAATCCAGGCTTAGAGAATCCTGAATATACTTCAGCCCTCTGGGACATGTTCTAAAAATATTCAGAAGTCCTGAGGAAAGGGGTTTTGCCCATGCCTGTAGCACAAAATCTAATGGCTTCCCTGAAATATAATATAGTGGACTATAATAGCTTTTTTGTTCTCTAATTGGTATTCCAATCTGGTGTACAAAGGAATCCCATAGACACTGCATTGCTCCAGTGAGGTGCTGCAAACAGTTGTGGGAAAATGAAAATGAGAAGATGGCACATGGAGAGCTGGAACTTCTTGAACTGGCTTTGTCAACTTATAGAATACTTCTAATACTGCAGGCTTTGCTCTGATTTGGCTTCAAGGTGTTTTCTGCACTTGTTCACCTCACAGATTCCAAGGCCAAGCTAACTCAGCATACTTTATATAGTTTTGAAGCAGATGTCCAACATCTTGACAAGAATTGTTGTTAATCATTGCTTTCCTTTAAGTAGAAATCTCAGCTGGAGTAAAGATTTTCTTTATAGACTTTTGCTACTGAAGTTGTTGCTGATATACAATTCAGCTTTAAAGATTTTCTGCTAATTGATCCGATCAGGTATCAAGTCTCCCTTGCTGATAGACACTTGTTTGTCAAAGTTTCCACCACTGTTAGGTGAGGGTGCCTTTAGGATACATTTTCTCACTGAGTGGACCTAGGAAGATTCATCACCTGGTCCGTTTGTGAACAAATCTGTCTGCACAGTATCCATCTGCCTTTTCCTGGTAGATCAATAATTCAGCATGACCTCCATCACTTTTGAGTTTCCATTCATTTTAAATACATAGAGTTTCCATGGCACATGGTTCTAAATCTGTTCATTGTACGAAATCATTAGCAAAGACAATGAATGTAGATCTCATTACTAGCTCTTGATAGAGACAGTGCTTTACAGCACTAAATAAACCTGGTGACACTTTAACACAACTGTCTAGAATTTGGAGACACACAGATACTGATAAACCACATACATCATGAACATGGCTTTCAAAAATCTTTTTAAGTCTGCTTTTGGAATTATTTTGTGACATGCTCTTTCTGAAGACCAGTCCTCAGGTCTTCCTTCCTAAGAAGTTGTCATGCTGATAATTGTAAGATGCTGTCAAGGTTGTGGTTTTTAGAAATTTTGACATAGAATCATAGAATTATTTCAGGTGGAAAAGACCTTTAAGATCATCAAGCACAACCATTAGCCTAACACTGCAAAGTCCACCACTAAACCATGTCCCTAACATGACATCTAACAGTAAATCATTTCCCACTGTATAGCAAATATATATGTAAGTTCTTGTATGCAAGGTAATGCCTTCTAATTACAATAATGACACTGAGGACTAGGGATAAGAGACAGAATGATGCAACAGATGTGTAGGTATATTTATCTGGTTCCAAGTGCTGAGACACTGCAACATACATTTGTCTTTGCATAAGTACCAATCTTATCTTTTTAGTCAATTACATGTTACCAAGCAGGTTATGCAGCAGTTTTTGAGTATATCTCTATCTGTACAAATAATTGCTTCACTTCATGCAAGCTGAATACTGTATGTTCAAATGAACTCAGCAGAAGTTGTGACTGTATGTCCTCTGAATAAATTTATCAAACTAAGCATTTAAAACAATTAAATGAGATATGTATATGGGCTCATTTTTTTATATCCACTTATAGAATATTATGTCCATCATTTGGGTGGTCTAACACGTGCCATGAAGAAGAGATGGTTAATTTTCAACCAGGCTTGGAGAAATTTGACACTGTAGTTAAATGTCTTTTGAAGTGTTGAAACTGGGTCGGCACTTCCTTTCATTTCCACAGAACCTGAAGCAAACTCATTTTGATATTGTTCAGAGAAATATTAAAAATTATTAATGAATGGTAGTAAATGTGAAAATGAAGGAACAACAACCAGGAATGAAAACAAGTGTCTCTTTTTATCTTACCACAGCTAGAAAATTCCTTTAGTTTCCTCATGATCAGCCCACAGTTCTTCTTTTAGGCTGGCTAAATACTATTTAAACATTGAAATCAATCGAGTTCTTATTCATGTAGAGAGTTACACAACTATAGCAACTCATACACTGGGCAACACATATAATAAAACAAACAGAGTCACAGAATGGGCAAGGGAAGGGACCACAGTGGGTCATCTGGTCCAACCCTCTTGTTCAAGCAGGGAAACCCATCATCCTCTGGCATATAGAATATTTCTGTGATGCAGAAACCAAATTCAGCTCATTTGTTAAGTGCATACATAAGAGACCAATTTTTTTAGCAAGGATTCATTACATTTACATATACATCTACCATTCCCTTACATGTACAAAATTAAGTTATACTGAATAGATTAAGTTCAAAATCAATTTCTTGTTAAAAAAATTTAAATCTTAGAATACATATACAGAACATAAACTGAAGTACCACTGTAAAATGAAACTGTAAGCTCTGATGCAGTGAAGAAAAGCAGAGAAGCTTGAAAATTTATAAAATCAAAACAAGACAAAAGAGCATCACAAATATGGATTTTGATTTTGTGTTGATAATTTTTAATTTTATTATTACTCACATATGTATCAATAAATAATCACATAAGAAACTGTATTTCTGAATATTTTGGCTGTGACAAGTAATGAAAACCAGAGAAAAACAGAAAAAAATCTACACAAGCTCCACATTATTCCACATTGTACAGTTATGTATCTATAAAAGAAACACTTTGAAATAAATTTTGTCCCCAGGTATATAGGTCACAGATCAAATGTGGCTAATTACTAACCACAATTCCTGACATGTTCTTTCCAATGTTAAATCACATGTAGACTGCAAAAGGCACTAGCATTTCTATATAAAGTTTCTGTAAAATTTTATCATAAATCTTTTAAAAGAAATTACAATTTTCTCATAATTTTCTCTCTTTTTTCATAATATCTTCATTGTCATTAATATTTTAACTGCAAACTGTTTTAACTGTGAAAAACCCATTAATAATCAACTAGCAGCTGAAGTAAATTCATGGACATAAAAGGAGTACAGGTTTCAGTGATAAAATTCAATATTAGTCTATTAACTAATAAAGGTGACTATTTAAATTTATACCTCAAAAGTAAATATATTATGTTGCTTCAAATAAACTGCCTTATGATATAGTTATATCATAGAATCATAGAATCAGCTG
>NW_008685722.1:2653-2858 GCF_000695815.1 Acanthisitta chloris | reverse complement strand
ACGCCGGGCGGGAGCGTCCCGGGGGATCGGGCAGCGGGTTGGTTTGTGCCTTGGCCTTGGGATTTTCTACGTGCTCGGGTGCAGTCGGAAAGCTCTGTTGTGCAGCAGTTTATTCGCACCGCCTAAAGTTTTCCGTAGGCTTTTTTTTTTTTGGGTTTTGCTAAACACGGATTTTATTTTTTTGGGTTTTTTTTTGCAAAGCATT
>NW_008685722.1:0-2605 GCF_000695815.1 Acanthisitta chloris | reverse complement strand
AGTCAGGATTTTGCTGCGAATGAAAGGACTGTGGACCAGTGAAACTCTGCAGAATGAGGAAATTGTGATTTCAAGTTTTCACAACAAAGCCCCCCAAAACAGACATATGACGTATGAAAAATAGCACTCTGGAGCTGAGCACGTCTGTCCCCACATGTATATGTGGGTCGTTTAGAATCATAGAATCAACTGGGTTAGAAGAGACCTCAGGAATCATCGAGTCCAACCCTACCATCATTACTAGACCATACCACTAAGTGCCACATCTTAAGTGCCATAGTTTAGTCCCTCCTACACTGTTAACTAGTGGACTGTAAAAATCTCACCCTTCACTAACATACCAAGACTATCCTAACTTTACAGGTGTAATTGTCACCAGAGTCTTTCATCTGGGTCAGCCAAAAAGTTTACAAAATGCTAAAAAAATAACCTTGCATCCATCAGCTAAGTGCATGAAAAATGTCTAACCTGTTGCAGGTGGCCCAACCATATTGTACCCGGATTGCGCTGTTAGGAGCGGATGGAACTAACGCTGCCAGAGCTTGGGGCATTTTTCAATGTACGTAAAAGGCACAGTGTAATTACAGATTTTGTCCAATAATCATCCTCAAACCCTGCAGAAAGAGACCAGATCTGTCATAGCACAGATGCAATATTAGAGAGACACAGACAGAGGAACCACTGATCTCTGAGTTTGTCCCATCACATACAGATATTGTCTCATGTATCCTCCCAAGGGCTTGAGAGGACCTTCCAAAACCCTCTTGACTTAAACATATACATTTCCTACAGTATTCTGGAAAATAAGAATATTGTGGGTAGTGGGCAAAGTGCTGTGAGGGTCATGAACTGTTCACATTGTGATTTGTGTTCAGTGAAACAGCAGCAGTGGATCTTGACCTCATTAAGCTAGTAAAAATCTAACCCAAAGAGAAGACAAATGATGCTCCAAAGAAGTGCTCTGCACAGTGGCCTTCACGAAAAGAAAAGCACAAGTCAAAGAGGGAAAGAAAACTGAGAAACAGCAGAGTGATGACACCTTCCCTTATGTCACCTGTGGACCACTTCAAAAGTCATTATCGCCTTCCCTATCTAGACAAGCCTTGAAATCAGAGCCCGGGAATGACACAGCAAAAAGGGGCACGTTGGGATCTGCTGTCACCATGGCAGCACAGGCACAGCAAGCTATCACCAGAAACACCTTCTCAGCCTGCTTAGCCTTCCTTCTTTCAAAGACAGTCAGCAAGATTTCTGTTTGCAGGCTGCAGTTGAGTGACTGTGAAGGAAAGGAAAACACCTCTCTCTCTCTCCTCCACTGACGGTATATTCTCAACAGCTTTTACATTGCTTGAGGTACTTGGGAATCAGCTAATGGGGGAGAAGTATGCACATGCCTTCAACCCTAAGCACTCCCCTCGGGAGCCTGTAGCCAAGATCAAATTGGTCCTGCCTGCTTGTCTAGAGGCATGACTGATCTGCAGCAACTGTGCAACAACACCCAGGCAGGTCTGCCTTCTGCCTCTAGCCACACTTTAAGTAGCTGAAGCAAAACCAAGTTGGGGACAGGAATCCCCCACGGGCCTTCCCATCCTCAGGCTGGAAACCCAGACCCCAAGGACCTCAGTGGCCCTACAATGGTCTCCTACTGTCAGCCTTCTGCAGCATTCCGCAGGACATGAGAGCCCTCTGCCCGTCTGCTAGTTAGGTGTGGGGATGATACCACTTGCTGGGCACAGTTTGGACAGGAATAGAGACTCCCCAGCCCACCAGAGAGACTGTGGCCAGTGTCCCATTGAGGGAACCCCAGACCTGGCACAAGGAAGGGTTGGAGCCCAGGGCACACAAGGGGAACTGGAAGTCACTCTTGGTGCCTGCAGGGCAGCCTTGCTCTCTGCCAAACAAAAATAGCCTGTCAGAATGAGGACTTCATGGTCTCATGGGCCACTGGCAGAGTCACAGCAAATTTCCAGGAGGAGGGAGTCCCTCACAGCCTGCTGGAGACCGCTGGAGTCTGCTGAACACCCTTGGAGCACCTCCTGGTTGTTGGGGCCTGGAGCTGGTGGTCTTTTTTCAGTGGATGACAAAGCCATTGCTGAGGGGCTGACTGTCCTCAGCTAGCTCTGTCTCAGCTACCAAATGTGTGCGTGAAATGAAGCCAGAGCCACCCTGGCACTGTGCACAGAATAGCAACAGATCATCCAAGAAGGTAGATGCCCCAGCCCTTGAAATATTCAAGATGGAGAGACATCTCTTGCTTTCCAGGAGCAGAAGACTTCAACTGTCACAGCATGAAGTTTTGCCAAGATTAGCCAATAAACAATTAAAAAAATAATAGAAAACAATGAAACTCAACCAACCCCCCCAAACCTCCAAAAAAGCACCCCAAAAACACCCAAAACCAAACCCAAAACAAATAACAAAAGTCAGTAAAACTTCAATTGAAAACAAATAATCAAGAAACAAAAAGTGCTCTCCTCTCTTATTTGGCACTTTTGAGACTGTGTACAGGCTCCTGTGTCCTGTTTGGGACTCTCCAGGGCAAGAAAGATGCAGCCATATGCAGTGTGGGCCAGCTCAGTGCCTTCAGTATGATGAGAGGCCAGGG
>NW_008685721.1:4464-9447 GCF_000695815.1 Acanthisitta chloris | reverse complement strand
GTGGATTGGTGTGACATTCACCAGCTTGCAATGAGCATTGTCTGACAGAAATCACTGGCTAATTTAGATCATATGGGAAAAATAATAAGTTGATAAAGGCAATCACCAGATAATTGAAAGAATTGTAATACATAAAAGACTGATCTCATTTCTAATATCAGCTTTTTCTTTGCCTTCATATGTTTTGCTTTTGTGGCTATCTTTTCATGATAAATTGAAAAGACTTGCTCATATTGCAATTGTGTTTATTATATTCCAGATTGGGTAGAGAGTTTTTTGCTGTACTTTACTTGCTATGAGAAACTTGGCTTTCAGAATTCTTGATTCCTCTGTCAGAAACAAAATAAAATTATTTTGAATTATTTCCAGATAGATTTAGAAGGGATAATTCTAAGCCTGAATTCGGATCCTCACAAGTAAGTGTAAAATATGGTAAGTACCCTGCACATGTCTCCTGTGTAGTGGTGTGGAAACAAAGAAATTTAGACATTAGATCTCCTGAGAGATATCTCAGTTCAGATTGCCCTCTTAAAGTCCTTAAAGTGTGTCAAATACACATTCTATAAAAATGAGGAGGTTTTAGTTTGCATTTGCCATCCACTCCTCATAATAAAAATGTTTTAAAATTACTCTGATGAGTTCAAAATCTTTTTTCCTTCCTTTCTCCATTTCTCTCTTCCTTCCCTCCTTCCTCCCTCTGTTCCTCCAAAGGACACACCATCCTGTTGAAAAAGCAGAGCTTCTGCCAGTTGCTTAGCTGAGAAACAGGTAGGTACATCTGAATATTCATGTCATCTTTTTCCCCACTCGTACCACTTTCTTCTACTTGACTGATAAACTATTATAAGAAAGGAGAGCTGATGAATACTTCTTCCCGTCTCAGACACACATGGTCTCTCATAATGCTGCAACTGCTTATGCCTGTTGTACTGAATTTATGCCTTGGTTTTGTATCCTGTTTTTGGCATTCTTCATCAATATATTCATATACATACATAGACTGTTCCTGACTCTCTTTCAGTGCAGAAGTTCATAAATGGCAGGTTCATCAACTGCATAGATTTTCTTTTTCTAGAAAAGAAGAAATAATGAGAGAGAGGGGGCAAGATATAAAAGAAAGGGTAGATGTTCAATACATGCATTCAAATACTTGATTAATTCTCTCCTAGGAATAAATTTGGTTCACTGAGTTTTGCTGTTAGTAACTTAGTTTTTCATCTATTTGTAATTCTTGTAAGAAAATATTTATGTCTTCTATAAACACCAAGACTGAATTCCAATGCTTTGTCCGCACACTTAGAAATGCTACAAACTCAAACTCTCTCACCTCCATGAGTAATTTCTCAAGTCCATGAACTCCATGTTTGAAATTAAGAGTATCCAGTTCATTACTGAGTTTAATATAGAATGCTACAGAACTTGTCTACTAAGTGATCTCTTCTGCCCTGGCTCTAATATATGTGCCATGTGTTCCTATATGTTCTCAATCAACACATATTCATTGTTCCTCAAATATTAAAAGACTGTTATACTCAGAATCCCCAAAAGTAACCAGCTTGTTTTATTCCCTCTCTCCAAAGAAAGCCTTTAAGTGTTTTGCCTTTTCTTAAGCCAAAGAACTGTGTTGCTATTGTTTTCAATGCAACAAGGAAAAGTGTAAGCTCATAATGAAAATGGGGTTAATAATACTGCAAAACTGCTCAACAGGTTCTGGATAACACTGAGATTAGCTGAGTGACATCCAATTGAATCAATCAGTGAAAACAACAGCATAGGTGGCTGAAAATATAAATGGCCAAGTCAAAACAAATGACAAATGCTTAAGGTGTTACACAGTCCTTCTGCATAGATTTTGTCTGTGGGTTTTGGGTTTTTTTTTTTTCTGTGGGGTTTTTTTTTTTGTTTTGTTTTTGGGTTTGTTTTTTTTTTTGTGGATGCGTTTTTTGTTGTTTTGTGGGATTTTTTTTTTTTTGTTTGGTTTTGGTTAGATTTGGTTTGGTTTGTGTAATAACATTATTCTGAGCATTTTTAATAGCACTTTATACACTGACTGGAAGAAAAGGTGCCATTCTTTTCTTATTGGTGACTACACAGTTGACAATAGTTCTGGCTCTTTGTCACAAGCACTAATGAGTAAGCACTAGTTCACTTTTCTCGTACAAACTGTTCACTTCTAACGTGTGTAGTTTGTATGGTCTGAATAACCTTCACTGATTATGTCTCTGCCCTTAGAACATCAGCTCTAAATGAGCAAGAAAGCAGACTGGATATCCCCTGAGAGTTTTCACATTACCCTGAGGAACAGCAAATGAAATTAAGCGACTGTCCATATTAAATCATATTCAGAATTAGAACTGTTCGGTTGTACTGAACCTTGTCATAAGAATAATTTTATGCCTTTTAGAGGTAGTCTTTTAAACTAGTTGAGCTTGGAAATGACAATACATCAAACAATTAAAAAAATAATAAAAGAAGATTAGCCCACATTTTACCCCAGTGTAGACAGATGTGCAAGTCTCAAGTCTGTTCATAAAAATAGTCTTGGTGCAGTTCAGAACAATGGTCTGAATCTGAGTTACCATATTCCAGGAGGAGAATCAGACAAGGAGGCTGTTGGCTGTTGAGCGATCAGATATTACTTTCATTCACAAAATCACAGAAGAGTTAGGGTTGGAAAGGACCTCTGGAAATCATCTAGTCCAACCCCCCTGCCAAAGCAAAGTCACCTGGAGCAGGTTAATCAGGAATGTTGTCCACCTGGGTTTTGAATGTCTCCAGAGAGGGAGATTCCATGACCTCTGTGGGCAGCCTGTTCTAGTGCTCTGACATCCTCAATGCTGAGATGGAATTTCTTGTGTTTTAGTTTATGGCCATTATTCCTTGTTCTGTTGCTTGGCACCACTGAAATGAGTCTGTCCTCTTGAAAGCTGCTTTTGATATGTTTATATATGTATTAATGAGATCCCCTCTCTGTCTTCTTTTCTTTAGACTAAATGGGCTCAGCTTTCACAGTCTCTCCTCATAAGAAATGCTCCAGACCCCTTTTCATCTTTGTGGTCTTCTGCTGGACACTCCCCAGTATCTCCTTGTCTTTCTTGTACTGTGGAGACCAAAACTGAGTGCAATACTACCAATGTAGACTTGCTAGGGTTTCATATCATCAGCAAACTTGCTTGCAGTGCATTCTATCCCTTTGTCCAGGTTGTTGATAAGTAAGTCACATAAGACTGGACCCAGTATTGATCCCTGGGGAATGTCACTGACTACAGGCTTCAAATTGGATTCTACTCCACTCATCACAACCCTCTGTTCTCTGCAAGCTCTCGATCCACCTCACAGTCCATTCGTTTAACCTCCATTTCCTGAGCCTACCTATGAGGATGTTACGGAAGACAGTGTCAAAAGCCTTGCTGAAGTTGAAGTAGACAACATTCGCTGTTCTTCCCCCATCAACCCATCCTGCCATGCCATCATAGAAGGCTAGAACATCGGTGAAGCATGATTTCGCCATGCTGAATCCATGATGAGTATTCCTAATGACCTTCTTTTCTTTTACTTGCTTGGTAATGACCTCCAGAACAATCTTCAATCACCTTTCCAGGGATGGAGATGAGGCTGACTGGCCAGTTGTTTCCCAGGTCCTCCTTCTTGTCTTTTTAGAACATAGGAGTAACATAGGCCTCCAGTCATCAGGCACCACTCCTGTTTTCCATAATTTTTCAAAAGTGCTGGAGTGTGGCTCAGCAACAGCTTCTCCTAGCTCCCTCAGCAACCTCAGTGTCAGGGCCCATGGATTTATGGGTGTTAAGTCTGTCTAACTGGTCTGTAACCCCAGTACCTGTGAACAAGAATTCTTCTTTTCTTCAGCCCTCCTCTTCTAGCTCCAAGGTTTGGGATTCCTGAAGGCCAGCCTCAGCAGTAAAGACTAAGACAAAGAAGGCATTCAGTAATTTCAACTTCTCTGTGTCTTCCATCACCAGGACACACATCTGATTCCATAGCAGCCCCACATTTTCCCTAAGCTTCCTTTTGCTGCTGATGTACTTATAGAAGTCCTTGTTGTCCTTGATATCACTTGCCATGCTCAATTTCAAGCGGACCTTGGCCCTTTCTGTCACATCCCTGCATACTCTGATGATGTTCCTATAGTCCTTTCATGTGGCCTGTCCCTTTTCCCACATCCCAAAGATTTCTTTCTTGCATTTGAGATTTGCTAGAAGCTGCCTATTCATCCATGCAGCTGTGCACAGAAAGCCTCATCAGCTTCCTCATAATGATCCAGTGGTCTGTAGTACACATCCACAAAGGGTCACCCATATTAGCCTGTCCCGTAATTCTTACTCATAAGTGCTCAACTCCCTTGTCGGCCCCTGTGTAGAGTTCAGAAAATTCTAGTTGCTCACCCACTTTTCTTTTCTTTTCTTTTCTTTTCTTTTCTTTTCTTTTCTTTTCTTTTCTTTTCTTTTCTTTTCTTTTCTTTTCTTTTCTTTTCTTTTCTTTTCTTTTCTTTTCTTTTCTTTTCTTTTCTTTTCTTTTCTTTTCTTTTCTTTTCTTTTCTTTTCTTTTCTTTTCTTTTCTTTTCTTTTCTTTTCTTTTCTTTTCTTTTCTTTTCTTTTCTTTTCTTTTCTTTTCTTTTCTTTTCTTTTCTTTTCTTTTCTTTTCTTTTCTTTTCTTTTCTTTTCTTTTCTTTTCTTTTCTTTTCTTTTCTTTTCTTTTCTTTTCTTTTCTTTTCTTTTCTTTTCTTTTCTTTTCTTTTCTTTTCTTTTCTTTTCTTTTCTTTTCTTTTCTTTTCTTTTCTTTTCTTTTCTTTTCTTTTCTTTTCTTTTCTTTTCTTTTCTTTTCTTTCTCACTTTTCCTTCCTTCTTGATCCAGCCAGGGTCAACCTACCACAGCAGTGCACAAATTTGGCAGTACACCCTCCCCTTTCCAAAAAGATTTTTTCTTAGAAGTCAGTCCAAGCAGAGGTTCCGCATACATGCACTT
>NW_008685721.1:0-4428 GCF_000695815.1 Acanthisitta chloris | reverse complement strand
TTTTTGTTTGCAGTGTGGATTTGGAAAGATTAGAATATTCAAAACCAGACTAATCTTCTTATGCTTATATTTAGTCCTGCGTTAATGGCTGTTCATAATAATTTTGGAAGAACTCTGTAGGGTTACTTTCTAGCTTTACAGATTAAACACTGAATCTGACAAAGTGCTCACTGGCCATTCCATTTGACTTTAATTGTCTTATTCTCAATGTGACACTGGTATCACCTTGTTTGTCTTAAATGACCTTTAACACTTTCAGGAACACAACATCCCTCCATGCTCTCCTTGCCCACATATTTTCTAGCAGAAAAGTCAGTTCCAGACTAGGGACAACACCTTCTTCAGTGCAGGTTTCACTCCCATGTGCCAAGTAGGATTCTGTCTCACCCACGGCTTTCAGGTGAGAGAAGGAGGAAGTAAGTATTTTCCAGTATCATTACAATCTAATATCTCATGAAACAAAGGTCTTCCCAATAGGAGGTCAAAATATTTGAAGAGAAAAGCACCTATTACATTTTTCTAGTTTCCCTTTGAAGTCCAAAGCTATGATCTGTGGTCCAAGTGTGTTTTTTGTGGCCAAATATGAAAATAATTTTGATTTATCTATCTAGTGCCTTAGCTCTGGCAGTCATAGTGGCCATCTTAGCTGCTTGTAAACTGAAGGCTGACAAAGAAGATTTAAAACAAAGTTTTCATTAGACCTATGGGAACTTTCTTAGTGGACTTAGATTTTTTTACAGTCTGCTTGATAACTTCATAAGAAATAATCATGCATTTTAAATAAACTGTTACAAACAGCCCCAACATAAAACCTCTGTTTCACTCATTTAACTCTTGTATACTGTTGCTGACATTTTATGAATACATTTTATTAAATAAAAAAGAGATTAAAATAGACTATATGTGTGGTGGTTCTAGACTATAGCTCACATTGTCTTATTACCATTTAAAGTTCGTTGAAAGTCCACTGGCTTCCTCTGTGACTGAATTGTCATCCTCCCATAATTTTGAATTTGCAGATGTCACAGAATCTTTTGAAGCAGCATAACACTGGCAGATACTGACGAATTATCATGCAGGCCACAATTCTGCTTAGCAAAGCACTCAGCTTCTCCCTCATTAACATTCCAGATAAGGAAACACCTTTGCTTCTGATTTGCTTAAACCAGACCAGCAGGCAGTGCACTAAACTCTTCAAAGGCAGCTGCCCTTAACCTTTTACATTTCAGCGCTTCTCTTTTATCATTCTTTTCAACTAAACTTAAAAGTTCCTGCTTACTTCATTGCCAGTCCCAGAGCAGTTTTGATATATAGCACTTCAGCCAGAATCTGTTTTGCCCTTCACAACTACTGACTTTTCCTATAAGGCTGCAATTCTTTTGAGAATATGTGTACACATAGAAGCACACAGGAACACACACACACATGCATCACAGATTTACAGCACAGCAGTGCTGTATCTCACCTCAGGAGATAGCCCAGTCCCAATCCTGCTCAGAGCAGGGTCAGCTACAGCAGGCAGCTCAGGGAAGGACTTGTCCAGGCAAGTTTGAATATGCCCAAGAATGCAGGTTCCACAGGTCTGGGAAACCTGTGCCTGAGATTGACTCTGCCATCACAGTAAAAATGTTGGATATTTTTATGTTTAACTGGAATTCCATTTTTTTCCACAGTTTATGCCCATTACCTCTCCTCAAGTCACTAGACACCACTGGGAATAGTCTGTTTCTTCCAATATGATATTTGCACATATATTTATAAGATTCCCCTGAGCCCATTCTTCTCCAGACTAACATTTCCAGTGCTCTCAGCCTTTCCTCATATAACAGGTGTTTCAGTTCCTTCAACATCTCTGTGATCCTCTGCTGGTCCCACTACGATATCTCTGTCTGTCTTGCAGTGGGAAGCCCAGATTTGATTATAGAACCTGGATGTGTCTTGCCAGACAGGACAGAGAATAGGAAGCAAATCTCTCAATCTGAAGTCAGTTATTTTCCTAATGCATCCCACAGAAGTGTCGGTTTTCTTTTCAGGAAGGGTACAGTATTTGATCATGGTCCACTTGGTGCTCATCAGGATTATTTGCCACTTCACCTTCCTAGGGATTGAGGTGAGGTATACTGTTCTGTAGTTTCCTGTATGCTCCTTTTCACAATTTTTGAAGACAGGATTGACATTTGCATTCTTCACGTCCTCATGAACATGGTATATAAACTGAGGGATAAAGATAAAATTCCCAGATGGAAGTTCCATGGTGGTAGAAGTAAGCAATAACAATGTTAATGTGGACGTAGCTCAGGCTGTTAAGGATGTTCTGGATGGCAAGAAAGTGGATACTAAAACAGTTCTTTTCATTCCTCTCTCCAGAATATCCAAGATGGCAGCTGCAAAGAATTAGTCATACTTCCTAAATGCAATCACATATGTGGACAGGAAAGAATCATCTCCTCGGTTCTTTATGATATGAAGTACACTTATAAAAGCACATGTAACATTGATTATGCAGGTTAATGCATTTCTCAGCCAAAAAACCCACATCACTTTTAAACTGCAATTAACATCACAATGTTTTACAGCTGACTACAGATTTTTTCGTTTTAATACATTGCTGTCAGCACAAGGGCAATATTTTTCTCTTTCACAATTTTCATGATACTTAAGTCCTACTCCTTCATTATATCTACCATGCATGTGAAAGTAAAGGTGGCAGATCTGGGTTCTTTTTGATCACAATTATGACCTAAGGGAGCTAAAAGGAACAGAGAAGGTTTTGGGGGTCTTAGGGGGGTTTTCAGGTTTTTTTGAAGTCATAGTACTTCTGAATGCAACAGTTAGAATTGCGTTTGAAAGGGTCCAGATTTCATGTTAGGGAAACTAGTAGTTCTATATGAGGAGGAATTAATTAAACTTTACTTCCAAAACTGTGGACAGATTCTCTGATGTCTAATAGTGCATCATAGTTGATGGAATTCTTTTCTTTCAGTTAGATTTTTAATAGCTTCTCTGTCTTATGTAGCTATTCTCTTTCTTAGCAATGCTTCAGTGCATGCTACAGCCTTAATTAAGGGAACATCTTTCATTCATTTGTGGTTTTTTTCACTTTATTCCTTCAAATTCTCCAATCCTTTGGCAAGTTTCAATGACATTTGGCAAAGGATTCAAAAACAGAGAAGAAAAGAGGGCTGCACATGTAATATAAGGGGAAAAAACAGTTTCAAATTTGCACCATAGATTTTGCTCAGGGAAATTGAGCTGAGAAATGACACATCTCTGTTTGGTATCCTAGTCTCAATTCAGAGGGTAAGTAAAAGTATAAACTGTAATGTTATGCATAAAGGGACAGAAATTTTGGAGTGAGAAGGTGCAGATCTTTCTTCTCTTTCCTGTATTCATGTTTCAGGACTTGTGTCAGCTTCTGAAGGAAGAAAGGAAGAAAATAGTAGGTTCTAGTGCTTGCCTTACTGCTAAATAGTTGTGAAGGGCTTTTTGTGCTTATGGAATCCAAATAGGTAATGCACAAGCTCATTTCATCCATTTTCCCTCACATAAACAAAACCATAGGGCATTAGTAGTGGCTATCATCTGCTGCAGGTATGTTTTTTCAGTATGCACGAAAAGGGAATGTGTTTTGTTGTGTTCATTACATAGTTAACCTTAGAGAAATCTCTGCTGAACTCTCAATAAACAGTTACACTCAGTACATTTAGACTTCCAACACTGCATCTCCTAGGAAAAGGCAATTGTGTTCTGCATGTGTGCCATAGTCATGACAAGTGACTATCTCCTCTCCAACCATATCTTTCAGCTGCTGCCTATTTTCAGTTTTCAGTATCATCTAGGTATTCTAACATCTATGAATATTAGATATAAGCAGGGAATAATGCTGTCTTCTCTGAAAAAGAAGAACTTGGATAGAGTCAAGCTTTATATTTTTTCCATTGAAACTCCTTTGGGAGTTAGGAGATAAATCATCAGCTCAGCTGAAGTGCATGTACACTAATGCACACAGCATTGGTAACAAAAACGAGGCACTGAAGGCCATCGTGCAGCAGGAAAGGCCATCATTGAAATGTGGTGGGATGACTTGCATGACTGGAGTGCTGCCATGGATGGTTACAAGCTCTTCAGAAGAGACAGGCAAGGTAGGAGGGGTGGAGGGGTGGCTCTGTATGTCAGATACCCTTCTTGACTCTGTAGAGCTTGAGGTCAGTAACAACAAGGTTGAGTGCCAGTGGATCAGAATTGGAGGGAAGGCCAACAAGGCTGACATCTTGATGGGAGTCTGTTACAGACCACCCAATCAGGACGATAAGGGTGATGATTTATTCTACAGGCAGCTGGTGGAGGTCTCAAAATCGCCAACTCTTGTTCTTGTGGCTGACTTTAATCTGCCTGATGTCTGTTGAGGGGGAGTGTCGATTTGCTGGA
>NW_008685720.1:0-4792 GCF_000695815.1 Acanthisitta chloris | reverse complement strand
ATATATGTTAGTACTCCATAGCTCTTAAGTGCACACCTATAGTAATGTATTATGCACACATCCACTAAGATGACATCTTCAGGTGGGAAGAATACACTGTTTTGTAGTCAATTTAGAGTTCTGATCACGATTTAACTCTTCATTTCCATGACATGGTCCAAAATTGTGAGAAATTATTATAGACAGAAAATGTATGTAGAAAATGCACACTGAAATTTGCTCCTTTGTAGCTTTCCTTGTTCAGATAGCTTATACACATAAGGTATACAATAAATTGTGATCAATGACTGGTATAAATACACATTAATTTTCAATATGTAGTCATGTAACTAAAATTTTGTGATTATTCTCTCTCTTCCTTCCAGAGATTGTTCTCTTTTGAGAAGGTGTTCTGAATGTTAAATATGGGCAGTAATATACTGTCTCCATCAGCAGCTGTAACCCTCCATATTTGATTCACTGATCAAACACTATTTTAATTAAACACTACTTTAAGTGTGCTACCTGTGTACAGCAATAACTGAAGTGAAGAGTCTGGGACTGCCAGGAACAACGTTGGTAAATATGAACTCAAACCGGGTATTGCTACATTTAGTCAGTATGTACAGAGCTTCTGTCTGCCCTCGTAATTTCTGTAAGGAAAAAATGAAATTTTACATTTTGGCAAGGTAGTAGCTTGACTGTATAAGCAATAAAGAATCTTCAGATATTTTCTAAATTCTTGTTCTAAATAGTGTATATGAAGGTGTAATCCTGATTCTACCACTGATCTACTGCTTTCTACAACTGAACTTGGTTTTTTTTTTGGAGAAACTAGCAGTTGCATCAACAGTAGAACAAATGAAGTCTGTCTGCTATACATTTGCAACATCATGAATGAAACATTATTTTTGGTTTTGTTATCATGTGGCTACCCAAAGGAACCTACACAATCTACCTGCTATTCTTTGCTGCAAGCCAAACAAATGACTTTACAGTTGCATGTTATTCAATTCAGGCTATGTATTTCAGAGCTTTCCTGCACAAAATCAGTGCCTCTCTAGACCCTTGCTCAATTTAGAAACGATAACCCAACATGGGCTTGAATTACTAGTGGGGAGAAGTATCACCAGTGTGATTACATGAGTTTTACTGCCCTAGGAAACTGACTAAAACCACACTCTTGTAAAAACGTAAAGCAATCTCAACTGCCACAACTAAACTTTCATTACTATTCGATTATTGTTCTTGCAAATAAATTTTCAGATTATTGCTGATTACTGCAATAAGTATAAACAACTAATTACAGCTTCTGTAATTATTTTTAAAAGTATTTTTTGAAACTTACTGAGTTGGCTGTTCTTGTAGTTATATTTATAACACAGTTGTAACCGACAGCTTAAGACAGGAGAGAAAAAAAACTGTTTTGAGAACAAGAAAAATAACAGTCAAGAATACAAAGTACAATACTGAATTTTGTAGCACAGCTTTGGATGCTGTTTCTGAGAGTTACACCTTGTGGTCCAGGCCCTCATCACAAAATTGAAGACTAATTTCAGCTAGAAAGGACCATGGGGAGTTGTCTGGTCAAGCGTTCTGCTCAAAGCAGGACCAACTCTGGCTGGCTGCCTAGGGAAAATACTCAGAGATTATTATAAACTCTAAAAAACATAGGTTAGACTGCCTTCCTTGAGCTTCTGTAGGGCTGAAGTACTCTGTGTCTTTGTGATCTGCTCTAAAAGTTCTATTCTAAAAGTTCAATACACAAGCAGTGTTAAATACACAAGTAGCAGTGTGTGTGCAGGCACTCCTATGTGTGTGCATGTATCAGACAGCAAATGCAGAAGTTGAAGTAAATTTACACACATTAGGAACAGAATAGAGATTTCAGTATTGACTGGTTTTTGGGAACTGAGCACCGGAAATAATTTGGGCACAAAGTAACTGCATCGTGCTCTTGTTTCAGCACTTTAAATTTAATACAAGTAGACCTGCTAGCTACTCATACAGTTAAAATTAGAAGCTTATTCAGAGCTTACAACAGTAAAATTCGAAAGGCAGATGGATACTTGTGAGGAACAAACAGGAAAATACAGAATGTGAATACACAGGTAGCAATGAGAGGTACAAGTAAAGCAATGTGTGAAGAAACTCAAACTTTTCTTTCTAGAAAAACAAATGAATCGCACATAGGCCAAATGAAAAAGATGCTTGAAGTACTCCTCAACTTCTGATCTGGGAAACTAACATTGAATACCAACATTCTGCTACAAATTATCATCTCAGTTCCTACATTACAAATAGATTCATTAGTAACAGTTTATTTCAGACTTTACAGAGCAACAGAGCTATACTTTACTATTCTGTACTGAAATCAATACTTTGTGAAGGAATAGCATGCCACCACAAAGGAAACAGGAGATGATACTTACACAGATTGACTCTGGGCAATGACAGTGAGCGCCAAATAATCCGCAGATTTGTCACAAGCAGTTTACCTAGAGATAAAGGATGTAGATATTTTTAATCTGAAAAACTTCCATTAAATTAAACGTGCTGTTCTGTGATACATATTTACCTCTAGTTTTGAAACACTGGGATATTCCTTCCCCTTGATAGGAAAAAGAAGAAAAGCACAGGACACCCGACGAGAAAAACCACTAAACCACTGAATACTCTTTTTTTTTTTAATGCTAGGAGAGAAAATCCAGCGAGGAACAAATGAAGCAACAACTAACATACACCAGCATTCCTCAAAACCAAACCAAGAACAGTTATTGATTTCACACCCACATGCTTCTAGCAAAAATACAGACACAATCAGTGCCAGAACTGCTCTGGGAGGAAAGAAGGCAGTGAGTTAGCTGTCACAGCTGCCTTCATGAATAACCTCACCCCTTTATGTCATATGCAAATGTATTTGATTCTGTACCCTGCAGAACAGCATATCCAACCCCCAGAAGGTCACCTCAGCATGCTGGCAGCCTTGAGCCTCTGCCCACTACATATTCCTTACTGATTCAGTCTAAACCAGGGTAGGAAAAACTAAGCATTAAACAGGATTGCAGCAGCAGATCACCACACTGTCTATAAATGGATTATTCTTACAGGGCTTTCCACTGTAAACAAACTCTGAGACAAAATTATCACCTTCCTCTAACTTTGAACAAGAGCTCCTATCTGAAAACACTCCAAGATAGATCTGTGAAATAGGTGGGACCTATTTGTGCATTGATACTGAGGTACAATGGAAACCTGACAGGGCTTTCATGAACCTTCACAGGTTAAATAACAAAGTTTACAATTTCCCTGAGTATGCAGTTACCTCTGTCTCCATTGTTTCCTTTGGTATCTTCAACAGACTCTAAGCAATCTATAAGGACCTCTCCAGGTCTCATTTTCATTTGTCTAAAATAAAAAAAAATAATAAAAGAAGGATTTATCATCCAAAATAAGGCCATTTATATTTCCCTACTTCACTTTCCTGTCTTCTGTCAGTACACTATACACAAAGACAAATCCACATATGCACGTATACACACAAATCAACTTTACATACTTGAAATTGTCACATCTTACATATGAAAAACATTAATACCTTTTTAATAAAAGTATAATAAAATAATTATGTAGCAAGTGTGACTAAGCAAACTATACCCCAAAAGAGGGAGAAAGTGTGTAGAAATGGGAGGGAAAAAACAAAAAAACCCAATAAACTTGCATTCATGTAATTTTTAGAGGATAGAGTTTGTTGCCTCTTGAGGTACTTTTAAGTCAACAAGTAGTGGAGCTAGGCTCAGGAAAGAACAGGCAGCAGCAAAAAAACATCAGATGTATAAGGATATGTGAAACGCTCCACTAATTTTTTCCACTAAGGGTGTGGTTTTGTGATTTGTTTTGGGGTTTTTCTTCTGAGTTTTTTAATTTGTTGTTTATTATTATTTTGCTTTATTAAAGTGGTCTAAACACTTAATTACATAACAACAGCTGTAGTGTGAAATTTTGCTGTATTTTAACTACACTGTGAAAAGCAGACAAAAGTCAAATCACAGAATATTCAGAGTTGAAAGGGACCCATAAGGATCACCTAGTCCAAAACTCCTGGCCCTGCACAGGACATCCCTGAGAATCACACCATGTACCTCAGAGTGTTGACCAAAGCCTCTTGAACTCTGTCAGGCTTGAGGCTGTGACCACTGCCCTGGGGAGCTGTTCCAGTGCCCAAACACCCTCTGGGTGCAGAACCACTTTTTAATATCCAGCCTTAACCTCCCCTGACACAACTTCAGGAAGGATTTGAAGTGCTGGAGCAGATCCAGAGAAGAGCAACGAGGCTGGTGAAGGGACTTGAACACAAGTGCTATGAGGAGAGGCTGAGGGAGCTGGGGGTGTTCAGCCTGGAGAAGAGGAGGCTCAGGGGAGACCTTATCACCTTCTACAGCTACCTGAAAGGAGGTTGGAGTCAGGTGGGGGTTGGTCTCTTCTCCCAGGCAACCAGCAGTGGGACAAGAGGGCACAGGCTCAAGCTCTGCCAGAGGAGGTTTAGGTTGAATGTTAGGAAGAGATTTTTTTACAGAGAGAGTAATCAGACATTGGAATGTGCTGCCCGGGGAGGTGGTATATTCACCATCCCTGGAGGTTTCTGAGATGCATGGTCGAGTAACCACGCTGTGTTTGGACTCGAAGATCTTTGAGGTCTTTTCCAGCCCGGTTGATTCTGTGATTCAGACCATTCCCTTGGGTCCTGGAAAGCGGCCACCGTACGGCACGATCGAAACAAAATCCATTACTCGGAAGTGAATGTTTCAGCCAC
>NW_008685719.1:5225-32133 GCF_000695815.1 Acanthisitta chloris | reverse complement strand
CAGCCGGGACGGGCGGGAGGGACCCGGGAAAGGTCTCCCCTTCCCCATTCCAACCTGCTGTGACGGCCCCGCACCTCGCACCCCCAGCACCCCCAGCCTCCCGCCGGGATGCGTGGCCGGGATTAGGGCGAGGAGGTCCTGAGCATCTTCTCCGCGGGCGGTGGTGCTGCAGGTTTGGGAGGCGGTGGGTGGTTTTTCAACCCTCCTCGCAACGGGACCGGGAACCAAGGGAACGGCTCCTTTCCCAACTATTTTCCCTGTCAGGCGTCTCCAGGCAGGATCAGGTTGGGGACACCGGGATCTTGGTGGTGATGCTGTGCCCGGAGATGGGGCTGAGAGGGGTCAGCGATGCTGCAGAGACTCCAGGAACAGCCACCCGTGTGGCATGGGGACAGGCTTGGAGGGGCCTGACCTGCCCAGAGCTGGAGTCCTCTCTGTTCCAATTACCAGCTTAATAGCTACATCGGGACCATTAAAAATGCATCAGTGCCTCCAAGGGAAGAACTTCAGGAGAAGTGGAAAATTCATCACTTTGAGTTCCCTTATTAGGAGAAAAGGTGGGTTTTTTTCCCCCCATTTGTCTCAAACAGAGGCAAAAAGAGGTTATTTCTGCCTGGTGACTTCCCCATGGGACTGTCACGAGGTGTGAACAGGCAGTGCCCAAACCTGGGCAAGGAGGACTCAGCCCCTGCTGCAGTGAAGGGAAACTCAGCACATCCAACAGAGAGAGAGGATGTCAGGACCATCAGGTCTGCAACAGCTCAGCCCTCTTCAGGTGAAGGGCTAACAGCTTTCTGTGCCCTGTGCTGAGCACATGTACTGGGAGCAGTCCCTCTAAGAGGGCAGACCCCCAGTGTGCTCCCCAGTACTGTGTGGGTGTTTGTACTGGTCATACTGGCCCTTTGTGGGGCTGGTTCATCAGGAGCTGTAGTGACAGGACAAGGAGTAACAGGTTCAAATTGAAAGAGGGGAAATTTAGGTGAGATATACAAAATAAATCGTCCCTGTGAGGGTGGTGAGGCACTGGCACAGGTTGCCCAGAGAAGCTGTGTCTGCCTCATCCCTGGAAGTGTTCAAGGTCAGGTCGGATGGGACTTGGAGCAACCTGATCTAGTGGAAGGTGTCTCTGCCCATGGCAGGGGATTGGAACAAGATGATCTTTAAGGACACTTTCAACCCAAACCGTTCTGTGACTCTATTCTGTGGCAGGTCTCTCCAGGAGCTGCTGAGCTGGAGCTCACGCCGTTCCTAAGAGCCATTTGCGGAGGAGGGCTGGCTAATGGATTAGCAGGGGGTGTGATGATGCAGCCAGTTTTCTGGGGCTGCAGGTTATTTGTTTTGCTTTCCTTTTCTTTTTTTTCCCCCCTTTGTTTCTGATGGTGCCTGAGCCTGTATCTAGGACAGGGATTTTTTTGGCTCAGATGGCCTGTGGGCACCTTCTAGATCGATAGCGTAAATTAGTGAGTTCACACAGGCCATGGGTATGTAGGAGACGTGTTCAATCCTCCCCTAATAGCTGTCTCACCTAGAAACTTCCAATGCTCCTGCTTTTGTAGCACCTAAGCACTAATGAGCTGAAGCTGCAGAATAGCAATGTGACTTTAGGAATATGGATCAGCCATTCCAGGCCCAGCCAGAGGCTTTAAAATCATTTCAGCTGACACTCGGAGGGACCAGTGCAGTCCACCTGGGAGAGAAGTTAAGTGAGGAGCACTGAGTGGAGAAGGTCTTTGTTGCCCTGATGAGCTGCTAGGGATGTCTCTCAGCTCTTCTTTCCAAACAGAAGGGTAGTTAACTTGTTTTGGGGTGAGTAGAGCTCAAGCTCTGGTGTAATCATGGGTATTCAGGTGTGTTTTGATGCCCTCTCTTTTTCCCTTGATAATTGGTCATCCCTGGATATGAGTTTCTAAGCTTTGCTCTGTTTCCACTACTGACTTGGATAAAGCATTTCCAAGCTTTTTCTGTCTGTCCCAGCAGCCTGGTTTGCAAATCCAGCCCCAGAGTGTGCGTACTTACAGAGCGAGTTGTGGGACTGGTCCATGTGCAGCTGCTTTGCTGCTCCATCCCCTGGGAATTGTACCAGGACCAATGACATCTCCCCATTGATGGGGTACTGGAAAACCGGGGAGCCTTAAAGCAGGGAGAAAACTCCTGGCTTGCCCAGCAAACATGGACCTCCAGGCTTCCCTCTCAGCTTGAAATTCCTGTTGATTTTTCAGAGGTGGGAATGCTGGTGGGGAAACGTGGGGGTGGCAGGAGGAAGCCTTAGCAGTGCAAAGCCTGGAAATATCAAAGCTTGAAGCGAACACTTTGGGGGTGACCGAGGAGGTCACCTGCCACACAGGGAGCCCTGGTCCCCTGGCAGGATTGCCTGGAGCCTTTCCAGCCCGGCGAGCGGTGGCTCTGGCCCCTCGCACGCTGCGTTAACCTTTCTCGAAATACCAAGTGGTGCTGGAACAGGCTGTTTATTTCCAGACACCGGGAGCGGCGGGTGCTGCAGGCACGTGGGCAGAGGGCTGAGAGAAGCCTGGCGAGCCAGGGTGGCTTTTGCACTTGATTTACATCTCGGAGCAGCTTGAGGTGGAGGAGAAGGAAACCTTGATGAACTAAAGCTGCTAGCTTGATATCAGCTGTGTTTTCATCTGTGTCATTCCTTGCTCAGGGTCACTTGTCTGTTCTTGAGTGATATACTCTTTTCTTCTCGAGGAAGATGAGAGTCCATAAATAAACCCCAAAGTTTCAGACTAAAGCTTTGGCTTGAGTCTGAAGCTGCCCAAAGCATGCATGGCTACTCTGAGCATTGCTGCTCTATAAGGCAACTAACAAGGATTTCCAGGGTCATCCTGACTCTCTCCATAGGCCTTGCAGAATATCACCACCCGCAACAGCTCCCATACTGTGTCAGCAATAAGGAGCTGAGTTTGAAGGTCCTGCAGGATGTGACTGCAATGGATATCATGCTGAGAAGCCCTTGCTGTGGCAGGAGGTGTTTGGCCCATGTGCAGGTGTCCCCAGCCCCGGGAATGGGAGCCCCAGGGTTGCTCTGTGCCTTCCCCCTCGAACGTCTCGTAATGGCTATGTAAATACACAGCAGCTGCCGAGAGAATCGATAAGGGCACAGCTCCGGGGGCAGGGAGAGACCCGGCAATGCCGGGCTGGAGCGATGAGCTGCGTTGCTGGGTGGAATTCTGGGAACCTGAGGTAAGCCAGGAGGATGCAGAGGTGGTGGTGGCTCCCAGGGCTCTGCTGGCATGAGGTGTAGGGGTGTCAGCAGGGCTTCTTGGGCAGTGTTGCCTCCAGCTTGCTTCTCATCCCAGTGCTTTTCATAGGGCTGTTGGGGGGATGCTTTGGGAATCTTATGCTATGCTGCTTTGCAGGAATTGCTCCAAACAGCCCAGAAGTGCTCTGGGGGTCCTGGTGACAGCACCCCCCTCCCAAAGGCCACAGTGGCTTCCCAGGCTCTGACCTGGCCCCTTTCGGCTCAGAGAGGGTGAGCTGGGGCCAGGAACTTGTGCTGTGAGGACCCTCCTGCCTCACCCTCACTTTTGTCATCACCCATAGTGGAATCAACAGGACTTTAGGTTTGCTGTAGGCTGGAGCATCTGCTTGCTCTGTGCTCAGTGAATCTTGCTGAAGGTCTAGGGGACCTCAGCCAAGACTGAAAGGTTGGGTTTGGGGGTGTGGAACAGCTTTCATGACCTGCATTTGAGTGATCTCTCCCCCCAGGGAGGGGCTGCACCAACCCCACAGTGTCTTGGTGGAAGTCGCCGCTCCACTTGCTCTGCCCTTCGAAGCTGAGCTCCATCAGCAGCAGGATGTGTCCTTTCTTGTCAGCCCACCCCACCCTGAGTATCTTTAATTACAGCTTTGGGAGGGATCTTTCCCTTTATTCCCCCAAATCTTCTCCTTAATTAAAATCCTCGATCTGGGCCAGCAGGAAGCAGCTGTTGCCCTTTGCTGCATGCTGGGGTGTGTTGCAAGCTGCTAACCTGATTGCTGTCCATGCAGGGACAGGATGGGGGACAGAGCTCACTTAGGGGTGGGGGGCACTGGCATTGGCACTGTCCCACCTGACTTCTCCAAGCATCCTGAGATGATGCTGAGTGGACCTGGCTGCTATACCACCCTTTCCTTGCCCACAGGAGGGTTGAAATCATCTGAGGTGTGAGTGCGGACTGAGCACTGTGTCCCTCTGCATCCTTCACACCAGTGGGGATGCAAATTACCTGAGTGCACCAGACCCATATCCAGTCATTTTGGGCTTGCCCAGCTTCTGGTCTGGAGAAGGGCTGGACAATGCAGGTGGATGAAGGTGAGGCTGGGACTGGAATCATCCCTTGACCTCACTTGTCCCTTGAGCCATGGTGCATCCAGCCAGGGTCAGCTGTTTCTCATTCCTCTTCTAAAGAGGAAGAATATCAGGAGGCAGCTGCAGTCCTGCAGGATCTGAATCCATTGCTGGCACCTCACAGGACTCCTGGGCAACCCCTGCCACCCCCACATCCCCTGCTTTGCCACAGCTCAGGGACATTCCCTGGCATCCTTGCTATGTTTTCTTCCAGAATTAGCCCGAAGAGGTGACTTTACCCTCCCTGCCTGCCTGGGGTGGGTGTTTCTGCAGTGATCCATCATCAAAGCAACAGGGAAGCAGTCAGGAACAATTAGGGAACTGGTGGTGTCAACTTTATCAGAGATGATGTGTCTCTTCTTAATGAAACCTGTGGAAGAGAAAAGGAAAACCAAAAAAGGCTGCTGACAACAGATGTGTTATTTCACCTCGGATTTACCGGCACATGCATTTTTCATTCATGGAAGCTGCTGATATGCAGATTTATTCAGAGTGGAGCAGGTACAGCCCTTGATGGATCCATTCCTGCAGCAGTCTTAGGAGAAAGGGACCTGGCTGAGCATGCAGCTGTGCAAGGCACTTCCCAAAGCCAGCCTCAAATTTTGTGTGCAAGATGGGTTAAAAGGCTGTTTTTCCCTGAATCCATGCTCTTCAACCCTGATTCTGTTCCCATATTGAGCCAGGAGAGATTTCCACTCACCTTTGTGATTTGTGTCTCCCATGTACTTTATGTGGGGTGGCTCGGGTTGACTTTGTTCTTGCTTCAGCTTTACTTTGCTGGTCAACCCAATGCTCGGTGCTCCCAGGATGGCTTCACCTCCCCCCTGTTTCAGAGGAGCACATCCAGCTACAGACAATGGAGGCTGAATTTATATTATGACCTTAATATATATGATATTAGATATTAAATTAGATTATTTATATTGAGGTGTTTCTTCAGGAGATCCTTCTTCTCTCTGTCAGATTGGCTTTGTCTGCTTGGTCATCATCATTACTCCTTGAGCCTCAATGCCAGAGTCAGGTGCCTCTTGCTGGCTAAGTTTGGCCTCCAGATGTGTCCAAAGTTGTTCTCCCTCCATATGCAGCAGGTTGTGGTTTCCTTGTGGTTTGAGGGACTCAGCTCTCCCACAGGGGTGGAGGAGAACATTCTTCAGAAGCCAAGAGAAGTTTTATCTCCTTGCACTGATGAAACTGAATCCAAGCTAAATATTTGAGGTGTTTTTCCCTCTCATTAGGAATGGAAGACAGGAGTCTTCTGTCTTCTGGGTACTATACAACCGGCATGAATTATTTAGGATGAAGCACCTCTCTGATAAATAATTTTTTTATGTGGGGAGATTAAATCTGAATTTTTTCTTTAATACAATGTCAAAAGCAATTTCTCTTCCATAAGTCCTCATATTTCACACAGCAAAGACATCCCAGGCAACCATTCCTGTATTGATCAACAAATAGGTCCTTGTATAGATTTAGTTCACCCAACCTTGTTTAATTTTGGATTCATTGATTCAATGCAAAGATCTAGATGAAAAGCAAGTGGGCTGTTTCCAGTGCTGGTGATGCTATTTTTAAATAAATCTAGTGCATGCTGAAATAAATATGCAAAGCATTTTGTAAGGCCATATATGGGTGGGGAGACCAGATGTACTAAAATATTTAACAAACTTTTTCTTGATTTCTCGAAATGCATGTTTTATTCAGTAAACACTAGTGGAATTTAATCTCACCCAATATTTGCTCCGAGGCTGTCCCGCACCCATTGTCTGGGGTGAGCAGGAACGTGGGACCTTGAAGGAACAGTCTGAATGGTGACATTGGTGGCACATTTAAATGCAAAGCTCATTAACTGTGTCTGGGATTTTTTGTTTGTTTCTTTCTTTTTTTTTTTAATGTTCATGTTTGTTACAAGAGCAAGAGATGAAATATCCATCTACAATTCCCTTTCATCTCCAGGCATGTTTGGGGTGTTTTTTCTCTGCTGTTGCTCAGATGACAAAGTTTCTTCTTTGGAATTTTATTTGATTTTGAAAGATGAGAAAGAATTAAAAACATCTCCAGGAGGGTGGGCTCACCTTACTCTATCCAGGAGGTGGATGAGTGAATTGGCAAAGGCTCCTGTCCCCAGGGGATGGAGTTCATCCTGGGGTCAAAAGCTGCATCCCAGCTTTTCCTTCACCTGGGGCAACCATCCTGCAGATCTTGTTATAGGGGAACCTATACAGACTGACAGGGAGTTGTAAAGAGGTGGGGGATAATCTCTGCTGCCATGCCTGCAGTGAGAGGACTAGAGGGAATGGCCATAAATTGAGGTAGGGGAGAATCAAAGTAGATCTTAGAAAATTTTTTTCTCTCTTAGGGTGATCAGGGCATTGGAATAGGTTTGCCCAGAGAGGTGGTGGAGTCACTATACCTGGGAGTGTGTAAGAGGTGTCTGGACCTGGTGCTGGAGGATATGATTTAGGGGTTACAGCAGTGACAGGTTAATGATTGGACTCGATGATCTTAAAGGTCTCTTCCAACCTTGACAATTCTACTAGTCTATGATCTCAGCCTGCTTTCCTGGGGAACAGCATCCCGCTCTGTGTGTGTGTGCCTGTCTCCTTGAAACCCTCAGCTTTCAATCCAATCAAATTTAATTGAATTGTGGTTTTGATCACATCTGACGGTGGCAGAGATCTTGCTGATAATCAGATTCCCATGGGTGGCATGGGGTGGGGCTGGTGGAGGAGGGAGGCGACGCGGGGGCTCGTGTGGCCATGCTGACGCTGCTTGGTCCTTATGAGACACCAAAGAAGCTACATGGTGGCCAAGCTCCATCCACCCTGGGCTCAGGTCATGTTCTGGGGGTGGGTGAATTTGCTGCATGTCTCAATGGGGGCTAAACCAGACAGGCTGTGTTGGTTTTGATAACAAAAAGGCAGTTTGCATGGCAAAGCCCTGAGTTGGCTCCATCTTGCTGCAGCCAGGGGCTGTTGGGGAGCTCCTCCAGCATTCCCAAGTGCTGCCCCAGCACACCTGGGCTTGGCCTCATCCTGACCTGACTGATGCCTGTGCAGGGATGTGGGCTCAGCTCTCTGCTGCATCTGCTCTTGCTTGCACATGTGTGCAGCTGTGGATGGTGGCAATGAATTACAGGAATTTGTGTGATTTACAAGAACTCAGCTGGAAGTGCAGCCCCTGGGATGGGGGAATACTCCTTGTAGAGCTGTGCTGCCCCCTGCTCCAGACCCCAACCCTAAACCCTAACCCTAAACCCTAACCCTAACCCCTAAACCCTAAACCCTAACCCTAACACTAACCCTAACCCTAGGTTAGGGTCTTTCTGTCAGCAAGTGTTTAATGGGGCGTTTATCGTGTGTGTCATTTTGGAGGTAGTGAAGCAGGCAGGGAAGAGCGACCCAGCAGACTCTCCTCCATCCCCTGGTCCTTGGCAGCAGCTTGGGCAAAGCAAGGAAGGCATCAGAGATGCCAAGTGGGGCTGTGGTGCATCACCTGAGATGCCAGGAATTTTTCCCCAGGTTGGGGTGAAAACAATATCCTCCACCCTGACTTCAACTTCTTCACTGTGTCCCCCATTCCAAGTGCCAGTTCAGCTTACCCTGGGGTTGAGAAGATGGAGCTCCACAATGTAACCCAAATACCTGTAGCATTTTGATGTGGTGTGGTCATTACATGAGACTGTAAGTCTTGCACTGAGTTTGCATGTTCCCAGGACACAGGCTTGGTGGATTCATTCTGCCTGAACTTTTCTTGACCTTCCACAGCTCTGTTTCACTTGGTTTACATGTTCCAGCAGTTTTTCTTGTTGAGCAGGTGGCTATGGCTAATTTATCTTAATGCTGTTTGTATAGTACAGCCCTGTGGTTTAATACATCTCATCTCCTTGGATGCATTGATCAGAGAATCCCAGACTGGTTTGGGTTGGAAGGGACTTTGAAGCTCATTTCATTCCAAGCCCTGCCATGGGCAGAAATACCTTCCACTAGACCAGGTTGCTCCTGGCCTTGAATACTTTCCAGGGATGGAGATGTAATAGACCCATGACAGTGAACTGCCAGAGGAGCACAGAGGGATGCAGTTGTGGAGTGCACATGAGGCAAGAGAGACTACTGCAAGGACCCTGCAGATGATGAAGTGAAGATAGTAACAAGCCCAGAGACATGAATACCATGGCCAGAAGGATGAGAACACTGCCAAGCAATGCAGCTGTCCAACAGAGCAATGCTGGGCCTGGAGGAGACAGGGGGAGTCCAGAAGAGAATGATAAGGTCAAGAAACTGAAGTGTAAGGTGACAGCTAGAAATAGAAGGGAGCAAGTGACATGTGTGTCAGAGGTATCATGAGGAAGGCATGAAGGAATCCAGCCCTGAGATATCCAACACCTCATGCTCAAGCCTTTCCCCTTAAACCCAGTACAAACTATCTTAATGGCTCATCTCAGCTCATGGCAAGAGAGGACTGAGAGGCATGGCAGTCAGGCACTTCCACAAGTCCACTTCCACGAGGTTTGGTTCAGATCACTAATGAGCTAATTAGTTGCTATGGAAATGTAATGTGGGAGAACTTGGGGAGGAAAAATTATAGGTAATTTTTATTTGTTTGGGCCCTGTTCCTATAGCAACAGGAGAACTTGTCACTGACTACCAGTTGGTTTCCATGGAGTTGGCTGCTAGTTCTGGGTTATTAATGACTCCAAGCATAAAACAGTGCAACTTACCTAGGAGGACTTGTGGGTCATCCTCCATCATTCATGGGAACTTTGCAGTTAGCCAAACTCTGGGCCTTACTTTTGCAGTAGAGTGAACATATTCCCAGAGATTGGGTCAGAGTGTTCGTTATCAACAGACATAGTGCTAGAAGGATTGATTATTTTACCCCACTCTTGAATTCAAGACATCGTGGAATGAATAATCCATCACTTCATAGCTTGTTCTACTCAGAGCATTGCCTGATTTTTAATTGGATTTTCTCTGGGTTCAGCTTCCAGATGCTTGGCGCTGATCTGCCTTTGTCTGCTAAATTAAAAAGTCTTTTAGCACCTGGCAGTTTTGCTGTAAAGGGACTTACTGTAATTAAGTCACTTCTCATTTCAACATGACTCGTTCTCCTGAATAAAGCCGTTTGTTTTCCTTCAGCCTCTTACCCCAATGCGTCACTGATTTTGTGCGACTCCAGACGAGAGGGATGTGGTCTCTGCTTTGCAGTGTGTTGGAGCTCTGATGAGGGACCTCTCCAAGCTTCTTCAAAAGCTGAGCCTTGGAACCAGACCAAACACTTCCGAACACTGAAGAGAAGAGACTGGATTTGGGAGAGATTGGTTTTATGATAGGTTATAATTTCCCTCCCACCATCTAATTCCAAAGCTTTCCATAGGTGATAATTACCCAGTAGGAGCTAAAATGTCTCTCTTCACTCCCCACTTATCAGCCCAAACTCCACTTTGACGGCATCACCAATTCTTTCCAAAATGTCCTGGCCAATTCCCGCAGCCAAGCAAGCTTGGAGTGCCTGCGCATCCTCTGTTGGCTTTGAAGATGGTGCAACATCTATCACCTCTCCCTGGGGAGAGCGATCTCACTCCAGCTTTGAAGGCAAATAAGGTGATCAGTGTGTGGATAAACCTTTAATGATATTTGGCTGAGTGCAGCACGCAGTCGGAAGGGAGGCATGAAGCAAAGGGCAGTTCCTCACAACCAGCCCTTCTTCAGATCTCTTGGCAAGCTCTGCTCCTGGCCCCGCAGCTTTGCATGCTGTGCTCACAGCTGCTCCATCACTGTTGGTGAGGCATAGCCCAAATGCCTCAAAACAAGGGTGCAGAGGGGGATGGAGGATGAGTCTGGGATGAAGGCTGGCTGTGGAGCTGGGAGGAAAGTCCTGAGCCACCCAGGTGGGGTCTGGCTGGTAAACCTAGAGAAGCCAAACCTTCAGGGTGGAAGAAAGGCTTCATGCAAGAGTTCCTGCACCTCCTTAGTGCCTCTTGATTTATAGATAAACTATGGAAGAAATCGCTCTGCACACTCCGTGTTTGTTCTTCCATGTTTTTTACCAACAGCAGTACTCATGGAAGAAGAGCTTTGGGAAATGCTGTATTTAGGAAACCGTCGACATTGGCTTTAGCATAGACACTGACTGCTGGCTAGAGAGTGTCACCTGGGTGAAGGGGGCACATCCAGCACACCAGAATCCCAGCTCCTGGTTGGAAATCCAATTTTGGGACCCAGAAGATGAGAGCAGCAGGTGCTCAGGAAGTGACATGCTTGGAATGCACCGTGTGGCCCCTTTCTCAGGGCAGCTGCCGGGGTCTTTCTGCCCATATCGCTGTCCTGGCTATAAATAACAGTGAAGTTCTTGGTGGTCATCTGCAGCCAGCAGCAACCCATGACTCATGGGCTTCCTGTCCACAGCAACGCTAGGGGCTGACTCATGGCTATGGGAGTGTTTTGCCCTGACCCCACAGCCCTTTGATTTCACCAGACACCATCATGTGTTTGCGAACAAGAGATCTCCATTTCAGGGCTGTGAAAGCTGGCGAGCATCCTGCAAAGCCACGCGGCAGATGGTGCTTCGTCCCGAGCTTCACCTGGTTCTCCTCCTCCCCTTCCTTCACTTGTAGCTGGCAAGAAATGCTTCCTGGCTTGGTTTGAGCTGCAACTCTCCCAAGCAGGGCTTTGCTTCATCTGTGTTTTTGCAGCCCCTTGCAAAACAGGCGTTTTCCCACTTAATGTTCCATCCTTCCTGAGCCTGGAGCAGCAGTGGCTCTGCACCAGAATAGGAATGTCGACCCATGGAGGTGTGGGAAGGCAGATGATACAGGCCTTGTTCAGCCATCCAGAAGCTGTTTGAAGCAGCATCTGAAGAGGGGTCTGAGCATGGAAAGTACCTTACACCTGGAAGGAGTGAAACCAGCCTTTGGATAATGGCTATGAGTCGCACAATCATGGAATGGTTTGGGTTGGAAGGGACCCTAAAGATCATTTAGTTCCAACCACTTGGCATGGGCAGGGAAGTCATGTCTCTGATGAAGGTGGAGCTGTGCTGCTTTGCCCTGAGCATCTGTCACCATCATGGCATAGGAGGGGAAAGGATGACGTGTGCCATGTCACAAGGTAAGGCTGGTGCCAGCTGAGAGAGCCCTGCTGGATCCCTTGGGAATGTGATGCCTCCTGTCATGTGTCTGCAGGTCTCCTCCAGCCCATGCCCATGCTCTGAGGGACATGGTGGAGCCACCTCTGAAGGGTGTGATGGGAAAGGGAAGCCACTGGCAGCATGGCTGGAGTGCTGTGGTGAGTGCTGCGGATCCCGCCCAACTCCGCGGTGAGCGTGGTGGGAGGAGGACGCAGTGTCACTCCCCAGGGTTTTTATGACACATGAACACATGTTTTTACTCTGAGTAACCTTCTCCTGCCAGAAAATGGGTCCTTCTGCTGCACCCTGTGCTCCTGGGGAGGTCAGTGGGAGAGCTGTGGGGCCATGTCCCAGAGCATGGCAGCCACATCTCGTACTCACCCATGGGAGCTGGCAGTGGGAGGGTGACCACAGAAGAGCTCCATGCTGAAACAAACCTGGGTGGCTGCTCCTTGTGATCCAGCAGTTCTGCCATGACTGCAACAGGCAGTTTGGGTTGTTCTCCACAAAGTAGGTGAGACCCGTTTGGGTATGATGTTGTCCCAACCTCCTGGTTTCTGCTGTCCCCAGCCCTTTGCAACGCTTTCAGCCAGCCCTCCCAGCTGGGAGGTTCTCTAGTGCTGAGGTGTCCAGGTGAGCTCGTGGTGAAGCCTGGGGGTCTTTCCACCACTTAGCCCCTGATACTTACCCCCAGGATTTGTCCATGTTGTAAGGGTCAAATAAGCTTTAGAAGAACTGAATCACAGAACCACAGAATGGTTTGAGTTGGAAGGAACCTTAAAGATGATCCAGTTCCAACACAGGGACACCTTCCACTAGACCAGGTTGCTCAAAGCCCTGTCCAACCTTGGCCTCAAACCCTATGGCTTCATGGTCCACCCAATTTCCAGCCATGTTGCTGGTTTTAACCAGACATTGCTTGGACTCAGAGCTTGGTCTTGGAGCAGCTCAGGGAGGGGTAGGGAGCAGCATTTGTCCAAAAGCCTCACATGACACCTCACAGCTTCAATCTAAAATAAAACTGCAGAGCATGAAGGTGTATTTTAACATCAAATACCAGAACTGCCTTCGAGCAAGCCCAGGTTGGATTAGTCCCAGATGACAAAGCACATTTACCTTTAGGAATGGCCACAGCAGACCTGATCCTGCATGAAGGACTTGCTGGCAACCTCTTTTCGCCAGCTGTGGCCAAAAGGAGGTTGCATATGCCAAGGGGTGTATCTCTTGCAGCCTGCTGTCCACTCCCTGCCCGCTGACAGCCTTGCCTCACTAGGAACATGTCTTTCCAGGTGAGCATGGGAAGGTGTTTCCTGTGGAGCCACTAACCAGTGGTTGAGCGAGTGTTGCTGGCTTGAATGCAGGTTCTCCTGTTTCCCCAGCCCTTTCCCTGCTCATGATCCATCCACAGGGAAGTATCTTCTCTGAGCTGCTGATGTTCCCTGGCTCCTCAGCCTCACTCAGGGGAGGAGTGAAGACGTGGTGGTCCCCTCTGGGCTCTGGCAGCAGAAGAAGGTGGCAAGGGCTGGCTCTGAAGAGGTGAGATCTTTCTCCACCACTGCTTGGGAGGTAGGAACAAGGGGAGAGCTCCAGAAGCCATCTCCAGGGTGTTGAGAAAGAAGTTGCTGAGTGAATATGAGTCGGTGTGGATGAGTCGGGATGGGATGGGTGAGCACATGCAGCTGCTCCAGCCTTGCTTCACCTCCCACTGAGGTCCAGGAGGCTCCTTGATGCCAGGAAGGGGAATTTGGAGGTTCAAATGAGTGATCTACAGCAGCCCATGTCTGCTGGAAGTGTTCTAGATGCTGAGGGGATAAACCAGCCATTAACCATGGGATCTGGAAGGGTTAGAAGGAAATTTGGTCTTTTGCTCCAGGTCTGGGCTTCTTGTCTGTCCTCAATAGCAAAGGGGAGAGTGGATGTGGTGGCCTGGGGGTTATCTCGGTACCTGAAGGGACTCGGTGTGGTTTCCTGGTCTACCTTGCAGTGCAGCAACATGCTCAAGCCCCCAAGCAGAGCCTTTCTTTCATGGCTGGGCAACAAGGTGACAGCAGGTGCTTGTTTTAGGAGGAACTGTTTCTGCAAAGGGTTTTCCTTGCTCTGTCTTTCCCTGTCTCACTGCAGGCTTTTCCATGCCCGTTCCTGGGGGCTGTTTGCAGCACGCTGGGCTATCTCTGATGGAACTCCCCAGACTTTTGTTCACCAACAGGGATTTTTTTACTCTATGAACAGACAAGTCATTTTGTGTCTCCTATAACTTGCAGGGCAGGTTGTCCCAGGGCCGGTGGCTCTCTGTGGATCCCAGTCTCTGCACCTGCACCAGTGAGGTGCTCACGTTGTCTGGTATTCAAGGGGTGCTGCCATGGGGACCTGACTCAGGGAAGGACCCACGGGGCTGTGTTCCACCCTAGGACACTGTGCTCCATTCTCTATTCTCCATTCTATTTAAACTTTCATCACCAAATCAGCTTCTGCAACAGAGCAAACATGCTCTGGTAATTAATCTGCACAGATGGGCTTTATTTGATCAAGCTGCTGCGCACCGGCCAGAGAGGATGGTGCAGCAGGGTGCTGGGGTGGGGGCACCTCGCCCAGCCCTGCCCTGGGCTTTTCCTGTACACAAGAGATTCCTGTGTTCACCAGGTCTCTTGGCCGTGCTTAGTGCTGGGGAGGTCAAGGGGGTCCAGTTCTGTTGTGGGAGAGATGTGAGGAAATAGGTCTTGTGGTAGTGGAAACCCTGATGGAGTGAGGAAAGGAAGGAGGAGGCTCACACTTCTCTCTGGGCTGCTTCTTGCCACCTCTTGAGCCTCTCTGTCCTCTGTGATCAGAGCAGCAGAGTTGGAAAATGTAAAATGTTAAAATGCTGTCAAAGGTCTCACACAGAAAACCTCAAAGTAAACATTTCCCAAGAAAAAACACTCCTGGAAGCCCTCAAGTACTTCAATGTCCTTGAAGATTTTTTTGCTCCCCCTGTAATTATTGCCTCACTTTGTGCTGAACTGGCAAAGAGCTCCAATTGCCCCAGAACCTCAATTTCTGGGTTAATCACTGTTAGCTGATGTTTTCTTGCTGCTTTGACTTCAGTGGTGTCTGCAGGGGCTCACAGCAGCCATGGCCGAGGAAAGAGGAGGCAACTTCCCGACCCCATTAGCACCAGGTCCAATTCTCACCACAGGCAGAAGCCCTGCCTGCCCCTGCCACGTCCAGGGAGTGCATTTTTGGGGATAAACTGGAAACATGGGGCTCTGTTCTGAGCCCTTTTGTGACCAAGCCCAGACAGTCAGTAGGGAGGGAGACCTCTCCCCCCTGCTACATCTGCTGGCTGTGGGTGATGGATGTCACGGAGCTGGACAGCAATATGTATTTATAAACCATAGCAGAGCAGCACAGCACTTCCCAGCCTCAGAGACTTCCACCTACCTGGCATCCAGATCCCAACTGGAGCTGCCCTCCTCCCTGGCCTCAATTCTGCTTTGCTGCCAGCAGCCAGGGCTGCTCTTGTTTTTAATAGAGCATTTCTAGATTACAGCAAGTGACAGGAGAGTGATTTGTGATGGGTCAGGTTTCCTGCCCTTTCTCTTATAGCCCCAGCTTATAAAAATATGCTCCCACTGGGATTGCTTTGGGTACATCTTTGTTGGCCGGTTCAAATCCCTCTTTATTATTTGTATTAGAAGGGCTTGGGAAAGCTTGCTGCCTCCTGATACCAATGCTCAGCAAAGCCCAGTCCTTGCCATGGCTCCAGGATGGGGAAGGCTGATTTTCATCCCTGGGGAGATGAAGGGAGGTGCTCTGGGACTCTCAGGCAGGGAAGAGTTCACCTCACCACCACTGGAGGTGAGACCTAGGCCAGCACACAGCCCAGTTTCACAAAGACTCATCTCATTTGCCCTGTGTGTGCTTTGCCTTTACTTTGAGGTCTTGATCTCAGTACCTTTACAAAAATCCCTGGCTCAACATGGAATCTGTTGTCTTTGGCATGTGACATGAGGCTGGTTTTGGTGGAGATAGATGTCTCAGTGGGCTGAGAGCCTCATGCACCAGCCGTGTTGGGCACAGGGCTGGGGGAACTGGGAGCTGCTGCAGCCCCCATGACAAGGCATAGAGCCAGGGATGATCTGCAGCACCAGGATCTCAGTGACGTCAAATGAGCAATTAGCTGAGGCTGATGAAATCATCTGAGGAAAGAGTTCGATGCAGAAAGCAGCAGAGATCATACCTGCTGTTTCCCACCACCTCGGTGTGCCATGCTCTGCCTCCTATGGCTTCTCTCTGCTCCAGGCGATCTCAAAGGGCTTCACAGCAATCACTAAATTAAGCTTTTACTGCAGAATCAAGAGTGTCTCTGCTTCCCAGATGTGGAAACAGGATGGGATGAGATGAAGTGGTTCACCCAAGCCCGTGCAAAATCTCAGTGGCAGATCTGAGTCCCAGCCTGCAGCATGGCTGCAAATCCTCCTGCTAATCTCTGCTTTATTGAAGAGCACCGAGGGATTTTTAGCAGTCCCGTTCAGATTACTCAGTCATTTTCCTTTCCTTAGCTCCTCTCCACCTTGGCAGAATCGATTTCCTTTATTAGCTTTAGGCTTTCACGGTGCTGACAATGCTATGAGAAGACCCCTTCCTTCTGCAAGACCCCTCTTAAGAATCCAGTGAAGCATTCTTAGCACATGTGAGTGGATGTGACTCTATTTCCTGGTGCTAAAGGTGCCAGTTCTTCCCGTTGAGAGCACTTGAAGCACTTACACTCCAGCTTTTGGGAGCTATGGCACAGATCTCACTGAGAGCAGAACATTTCCAGGACCTCCAGGAAGACAGAATCATGGGAGAGCAGGCAGAGAATGCCATCAACCTCCCTGGGCCACGCAAAGGAAGGAGAAGGCACTTTGCAGGATGGGGGAGCTGGGCTGAGCCGGCGCTGCGTCCATCCCAAACAGGTTGGATCTGTTGATTGCTGGCTGCAGCCCTGCACCACGCTGGGTCTGGCCTGCCGAGCTGGAAGGAGCCCAGGGAGAGAAAATTGGCTGGCAGAGGATCCGGCGAGCAGTAAAGCGCTTGTTGCTCAGGCAGGAAATTGTTGTGTCTCAGATCTCAGGTCTCTGCTGAAGGACCCCTTGGCTGGAGATGGTGTGGGCAGAGCTGTGGTACCCAGCCTAAGCACTGCTGGACATGACCTGCAGAACCACAGCCCAAAACTAATGGGGAATCATGGAAATGCAAGTCCTGTCTGGTGCTGCCTGCAAGGGAATCATGCTGCAGTTTCCTAGCATGGCACAGCCCTGTGCTGAGTTCCTGGTGCCTCTGCCCAGGCTCCCAAATCAGGACATGATCCTCTCTTGCTGGTGACAGTGCTTTGGGTGTCTGAATTGCTTCTGCAATGGCAGGACCTGGCTGTGGGTCTGATCCTGACCTGGCAAAGCTCTGCTAATGCAGCTCCTGGATTGCAGCCAGCAAAACTGGGGGTGGAATTTCACCTTTCTCCACAGAGGGAGATGCTCAGAGACTTGAATGTGTGCAGGCAACAGCTCTTCTGCTCAGACATCGCTCTGATTCCCCAAGCCAAGCAGCAACAGAAGCTGCTTGCCCTGCAGAAGCCACAGGGTGGGATTGGCATGCGGCAGAAACACGGCACTCAGCCTCCCAAAAATCACTTGGGAGCACAAACCCCCATGCACCACAGGCATGACATGGATGAATATGGTGGGTTGTTGGTTGGGATCAAGGAAATACATATATAAGCCATGGCAGGGTGTGAAGGCAGAGGAAAATGTACAGGATCTTGCTTGAAACCTGGAACTGTGAGCAGCCTCCATCCCTCTGTATGCCCCCCAAGCTGTTCCCAGCCCTGTGAGCATCTGCTGCTCCAGCCAAAGACAAGTAGGGAAAAACCACCACTGCATTTAGTGGATTTTAAAGAGAAATGGGGAAACTGAGGCATGGAAATGTGCTGAAACTCATATCAAGAGTTAATCTGAAGTGCTTGGAGAACCTTGGATTACACTACCCTCTGTCTTCTCCCTCCTTCTCCAGACTGAGGGTGTCAGGGAGAAAGTACATCCCCATCTTCATAAGGAAAGCAAATAGCTCCATGTCCATGGCCTGGATATGCAGCAAACCCATTCACAAGATGAAAAGGGTCTGGGCAGGCTGGTTTCCAGGAGAGGCTCTTGGATGCTGAAGGACCCAGAAATGCCAAAAAAATCCAATGGCTGTAGCAAATCTAGAGATCCAGGAGGTTCGAAACTGCAGAGGTGGATGCTTTTCCAAAGAATGGAAAGGGGATTTGGTGGGGGGAGGGAATCTCCCTGGCAGTTATGCCATCCCTCTAAGAAATGGGGTGCCAGTCTGAAGGAAGTGACCCCAAACCAGCCTCTACCCCACTGATTAAGCAGAAGGAGACAATAATAAAATCACAGTGTCCTGCCAAATATAATTAACAGGAAAAAAAAGATTTCTCAAAGTTTGGGTCCTCAGAAACGATGTTTTATTCATGGCCCAGCAGGGAAGTGCTGGCGGTGCCATTAATTATGGGAGCCGCCGGGTGCTGTGCCTGCTCCGGCGCGCTCAGCTTGGCTTTATCATCCTGACACCCGGCGTGGGGAATGGGGGCAGCGTGGGGAGCCCCTGGGGCCACGGTGCCAGCTTGGGCTCACCCGTGGATGCGGGTCCTGCTGCTCCTCCCTGCAACCACCCATGATGCTGCGTGCCCTCAGCCATCCAGAGGGTCCTGCCCCTCCGTGGGGATGAGCATCACCTTGCCAAAAGAGCGGAGGCGGCTGGAGGTGGATGTGTGCCAGGCGAGCAGCCCCCCCCGCCGGCAGACGCCGAGAAGATCTTGGCAGCGCCAGTGAAGCAGCACAAGTTCACGGCTTGGTCAGAGGCCCAAATGAAAAGGGATGATGATATATAAAAGCACGTTCAAAGCACACCTAATGCACTTGGCAGTGCCAGGGCAATCCAGCCAGGCTGGGACCAGCCTCTGCCCGGCTCCTCCGTGTGGGGTGAGGATAGCTGCAACCACCCCTAGGTTTGATGCACCCCCAGGAGCAGCTCACAGCTCTGAATATTTCCTATTCTAGGCAATCACTCCAGTAACTTTCCAGAGAGGTAATAAAAAAATTGGTGTTCAGCTAACTAAAGCAGGTGCAAGAACGACACAAAGGGGAAAAGGGACTTGGGAAGGGTCATTGTGGGAGGTGGCTGCAGCTTCCAGAGATGGAAAGGAGAAGGACCAGCCCAAATGGGGCCGGTCTGGAAGACAGGTGATCCTTCAGGACATCTCTGTGCCTGGACAGCTCTGAGAAGGTGCCTTCAAAACACAAGCATCATTTTTATATCCCTGGAAGTGTTCCAGGCCAGGTTGGATGGGGCTTGGAGCAACCTGGTCTAGTGGAAGGTGTCCCTGCCCACGGCGGGGGGTGGGGATTGGAATGAGATGAGCTATAAGGTTCCTTCTAACCGAAACAATTCTAGGATTCTATTATAAGATTATAATGGAAAAATCTTCTCAAAAAATCTCTTTGAAATATGGATGTGGTGAAACAAGGCTGGAAACTGGGACAATAACCTGGGGGTAGAAGAAGAGGGCAACCTGGAGCATCATTAGATCCACTTCAGGGTTGTACCCAGGGGTGCTGGTGCACTCAGCTGGTGGCATCACACAGAGAACAAGGTCTATTGTATCTGCAGCAACTGAAAAGGCAGGTGACAAAGCACAAGAAACTTGGAAAGGGCAGGAGCATCCTCAGAGGAGCAAATGCTGGATTAATGAGTGAAACAACCTCTGGCTGCCTGGCAAGGAGGGACAGTCCCTGGGAGCGTCACACAGCGGGTGGCCCACGGTGCTGAGCAGTGTCCCGGGGACCCACCAGGCTCCACACCACCACCTGCCATGGAGGGAGCTGGACTCAATGACGGGGGACAGTCCTGCCCTGCTCTCCTGGGAGGCTGTTAGGACCAAGCTCTGCATTCGCCCATCTCTTTTAATCAAGGTAATGCTCACTTGTGCCCGGGCCCAGGCGGTGTCACGGGGGAGGATTGATCACCAAGCTGTGGTCCTGGCACACCAAACCCCGACTCCGGTGACAGCCTCGGCTGAGATGGCCCTGCTCATCCACGCTTCCAAATGCAAACAGCTTTTCATTTTTGGAGGAGATGCGGTAGGAAAGGGACTGCCTGAGCACCCCTGCCTGCATTCTCAGCCTCAAACCCTTCCTGGCCCTGCTACCCCATGGACAGGGCTCCCCCAAACCTAAATCTCTGCTGCTCCATGGAGGAATGGGCTCTGCTCCCACACCTACAGGCTGCAATCATGTTCAGTGAAGCTGTGAGAGCAAACGATATGTCTAAAGAGTTTTATCTGGGGGATCCCATCCTATATGCAAGGGGCTTGTATCCCCCAAAGTCCTGAGGGACCCAGAGCCCTTGGGCTGCGTGATCAGGGAACCAGCATCAGTTACTTAAGGGGATGCAATTAGCTTAATTGGTGTGAGTATTGGAAGATAGTGTACTCTGCCCAGCTGAGCCTAATAAGAGGCGAGGCATCCTCCTCCCAGCCTGTTGGTTATATATAGGAGGAAACAAGTGAGGTGAGCTGGATGCTGGAGGAGGGCTGCCTGGTGTGGAATCTGCTGGTGGGATGAGTTGTGCCTGTGCTCAGCCCCTCAGGTGCCTCCCCCAACTCCTGCAAGGGGGTCTCAGTGCAGCAGCATCAAGGGAGGCGGCGTGGGACAGTCTGTCACCGCAGCAGGGCTGGGCTGGCTCCCAGGCATGTCGGCTCCATCTGCTCCTGCAGAAAGCCCTCCTGTTCCGCCTCCGCAGCCAGCCAAAGGTAACTCAGAACCCTTGCTCGGAGCTGGCTCCATGCAACGCCACGTACTCTATAAAAAGCCACACTCCCTGGGAAGAACCCCCCCCTCTATTAGGCTTTTTTTAGAAACACCTGATGATGAGTAAACCTCCCCTGTAGTCTGGGGTGGATGCTCTTGGAAAGCAGATCTGGGAAGACAGGATTTGTGGGGAGAAAAGAGCTTGTCTATGGGAGCAGAGGTGCAGGGACCTGCTCCTCGCAGACTGCACTGTGCAGGGTTAATCTCAGCAGCACTTGTCTCATCCTTGAGCCTTGTGTCTTGCTCTGAACGTGTCAGTCCCTGAAACTTTAATGCATTTACACTGGTGCTTTAATTATTAAGTGTGGAGGTAACGGAGAAGCCAACTGGGAGAGGTAGCTGCTGTGCAGGGGTGCAATCCTGCATCCTGGGCACGCAGGAGGCTGCAGTGTGAATCTGAGCATTCCAGGGCTCTTCTGCTGCACAACACAGCTTAGGCATTGCTTTGGCTTCATCATCAGTGCCTTTGGGAATTTCTCCCAGCATATTTCTGCTCTGTATGGACCACAGAGGGTCTCGGTATCTCTTACTCTCTGCCCGTGGTGTGTTTGCCTTGCTCAGGTTGCCAGAGGGGATTGATGTTCTCAAGGGGCCGATGGTGGAGATGTTTGTGACCTCTCTGAAATGATGTCTCTGACTTGGTTGTCTGCAGTTTGGGAGAGACCTGTGAGCTGTGTGGTTGCCTCCAAGATCCTTTCCCTAAGGTACAAACCTTGTTGGATCGAGTCAGAGGGGAATGAGCTTGTCTGCAGCCACAATCGGAGCCTGGTGGTGCTGGGGAAGAGCCTCCCTCTAGCTACAAAACGGCACCGTGCTTGCCAAAAAATGTAAAGCTCTTGTGCTAACAGGGTAATGAATTAATTACAGCTCATTAGAGGAATTACAATCCCATTAGTACCTTTGGATCATGGTGGGGGGGAAGCTGATCCTTGGAGAACGCGAGTGAAAGGCACTGCAGGCTGCTGAGTGCTGCTGTTCGCACTGGGGAAACTGGGGGTGCTTTGGGGCTGGTTTGAGGGGATGGGGGGTCATGCTCAACCAGCCCCTCTTGGAAACCTCCAAATCACAGCTCTCTGCTTTCAGGGAAACATACATGGAACATGCTTCTGTCTTCCCAGAACAGAAGTACTAGCACTGGTGTGTCCCAGCCTGCTCCCAGGAGCTTCTGCTGGGTGTCAGACACTGCTCTGTCCTGCCATGCTCTGCCTACATCCCTTTTTGGAGATGGCTTGTGAAACTTAGCTGGGGATGGATCAAGATAAAGGTCTGAGCCCATTTAGGACAGGTCATGGGGTCCTGGCATCACAGCTCTCTGTTCTCTCTGGGAATGAATCCTCCCTCCTGCCCTGCTTCTCCCCTTGAAATCCCATTAACGCTTCCTTTATTCTTTGCTTCATGTCGCTGTCACTTGCCGGTCGCTCATTTCTTTGATCCCTTTAATGTATTATATTTTTTTTCACAGAATCTTTTATTTTATTTTTTTTAAAAAAAGGCTCCATTGTCAAGGCTGGGTGAGTGGGGACCTCTCTGATTAAATATAGCAAGGAGACGTGCTGCTCAATGCGTGCCAGCCTCGGGGTGTAGTGCTTGTCCTCCGCGAACTTGGGCTGTTCCCTCCTCCTCCTCCTCCTCATTCTCCCTGCTGGGACATGGAGGAGTGCTAGGCCCTGCCATGAGTCCAGATAAATTGCTCCAGACCTTAAGCCCTGACTGGAACAAACACCAAGTTTTCTCAATTTCCATTCCCGGAGCCTGATGCTCAGAATCTGGGCGTTTCTGTAATGCAGCAACACACCTCATGAATAAAGATTAAGTTGATTAAAAAGGAAAACCCAGAGCAAGGCTGAATAAAAGTGATTTGCAGAGATTAGATGCTCTGGCACATCAGGAGTTCCCTAAAGGGCTGAGCTAACATGTTCAAACATAAGAGCTTTAAGCCTTCTTCCTTGTTTTGTAACTAATGGCTTTGGGTTGGGATGACTGACTCTCCCACTTGATAATTGTCCCTGTGGGACACAGTGAAGGACCATCCTAGTCCAGAGGCCAACATCCTCTGTAACCTGTTCCCTGCTTTCCATGGGATGTGCTTTGGGCAGTAGTTGCTGAAATAGCTCCCACAGTGGCCAGGTGTGGGGGGAATGAAGCAAAGAAGGGGGATGAGCCTTGTACCCCAGCAGGCACAGCCTCTTCCATCCTCCTGGAACCCCAAACTGGGCATAACTCTCCTGCATGACTGAGTCTAAGGAGGGGGAAAACCCCCCCCAAAATCAAAGTTTTCTTATTTTCAAAAGGGACACTGGAAATGAAGTGTCTCCACATGATGCCCCAGCAGACAATGTCATGCCCCTGATGCAGCCAAGGAAATATGCACAGCTCCTCTTGCCATGCATCAAACCCTATGGGCTGCCAGTGTCACAGCTTGAGCTTTTCATCCACCACATAAAAGCAAAGGTGTACACCCTCTCTGAAAATTGGGAAAACCGGAGGGAAATCCCTGTCTTTTCTTCCCCCAGTGTCTCTCCTTCCCTGGATGGCCCAAAGCATCAGACCTGCTTGTTGCATGCCTGGGGTGAATGCTCTGGCATACACTGGGAAAGGGGCACTGTGTATTATTTAATGAAGCAGCAAGGAAAGGAATGTGCATACGTAATCTAGAAAATCCTTTGTCCAGGATTTACAGGGATAGATATAAGGGCAGAATCCAACTGGCTCCATTTAAATGATGTAACCTCTGTCTTCATCAGAATTTACTATTTGTGCTCAGGTTTGCAGCAGTGTTGCTGTTCTGGGCCAGGACTTTGTTGTGTTAAGCTCTGTTTGAACAAGTGAGACCATTCCTGTACCTGAGAGATTATAAAGTAATTAGCCTTTTAATTCTGGCCTGAAAATAAGATATTTAATATGCCATCCCCTCCCTCCTCATTTTGTTTTCTCTCTAGACATACTGTCACTGAGCTAATTCTGTCTGTGCCCAGCTGGGAAACCAGTCCCAAGGTGATGTGTCCCTTTGTGGGACCTCTGTGTGCCCCAACACGTGGGAAAGCCCCTCCTGAGTTGGGCCTTCCTGGAGTGGAGCATCCTCAGGAAGCATCTGCAGAGCAGGACCCAGCACAGCAGAGGGTCGAAAACTGAGCTAATTTTAAGATTTCCATGATGGATTTCAGAATTGGATTATGCAACATGGTTGCTGCTGATGGTGGGATCTGGAGTTGTTGATTCAGGATCCTTTTCCCTCCTGCCTGTCCCTGCGTGACCCAGGAGCTTAGACTCCTGCTGTAGTATTTTTTTTTCATGTGAGCCAAATTCCGTCGTGGGTAATTATACTCCGTCTCTACAAATTCCTTGGGGAGCATCGAGGCAATTTGCTGGTCCTGTCCCTGCCGAGGAGTGTCGGGTGTCAGTGAGCTGCAGCCTGGAGGTGGCTGCATTGCAGGCGGGCGAGATGCTCGCAGGAGCTCACACCGGTGGGGCTGCTTCACTCTCTGCTTAGCAAAACACAACTCCAATTTTGCTCCGAGTTTCCAGACAGTGACGGGAGAGGGGAGTTTTGAAGGGTGTATTCATGCTGGATGTGCTACCTGTGTAGTTGGGACAGTTGTGCTCAGATGCTGGAGGATGCAGACGTTGTTTAGGGAAGGTGGGAAAAGCTTTAAATCCAACTAGAATTGCAGCTGGTGGAGCAGCAACTCCCCCCTGCTCCACTCGCTTCTCCCTGCAGTCACAGCCATTCATCCCAAGCAATTGTATCCAGTGCTGTATTTCGGCAGGAATTACTAGCCCATCAATCCAGCTGCTATTTCTTTCCCCCCGCGGCTTCAGGAGGCACTAAGTCTGCAGCAATACAAATATTGAAATGCTGCGCTCAGGGGATTAGTGACTTGGCAATTAAAATATTTGACCTATATCTTGTTGAGTACCAGCAAGGTCAGATGGAGCCATGCTTCTTCCCAAAACTTCTTCCCAAAGGAATTTTATTATTGCAGTTACTTCTATTTGAACAGGCTGTTTGTTGGCTACTGCGTATAGAGGGAAGGGCTCAGGTTCTGGATCTCTGGGGCTGTGTGAGGACTGAACCCCTCAGCAGGGATTTTGGGGGTGCTGGGAGCAGTTTCTGGGGATAGGGATCATCTCTACAGCACAAACACCCCTGAATATTTACAGGACTCTTCCCTCAAACACGGTGAACAAGCATCTCCTTTTGTTCCTGAGATTGTACGTGCTGAGAATCCTCGCCCAAACAAACGAGTTTTTCTTCCAGCAAACATCACAGTTCTCTTTTTTTTCCCCCTTCTCCTTTTCACATGTTGTTCACTCTGTTCTGCAAACAATGTTCTTTTTAAGCCAGGGCAGAAAACTCTGTCTGTCTTCAGAGCACGATGTGATGGCAGAAGCCAGAGATGTCCACTTGGCAATGAGATTAAGCGGAAGTCGTTTATAAAGCTCCTCTCATCCCAAAGCAAGGGGAGGGGGAACAAAAACAACCCCCTCCCAGTACTGATTAATTTGAATGGTCAGGCACACAGCTGGGGTTACAGGGACAGTAGTCAGAGGGTTCCTGAACCCCCTTAGCCTGAGATCTGGCACAAACTCTCCTTGGATTTGAACAGCGATGAGTGGTTAGAACAGAGCTGGAGGAGCATTGTGAATTTGCTCCCTTGGATCACAGGTTGTTTGTTGTTCCCCCAGAACCTGCTCATATAGCTGGCAGCTCCTGACAGTCTAGGGAAGGGATTTTGGTATAACATGGGCTGTAGTTTGAGCTATAGCTAGGATCCCTTGTGTGCTTGGGTCTAGCAGTTCTGCCTGTGGTTCCTGCTACTGGGCAAGTGCCTTGTCTGAGGTTACCTGCCCCAGGCAGGGCTGTTGAGACACCAGCCTGCTGCCAATCCAAGGGAAGTTGGAGTTTCTGCCTCCTGGAGCTGAGCAATGGAGGATGTTGGCACCTGCTAAATAAGCGTGGAGGTGGCAGCAGCCACTTGGGCTGTGATTCTGGGGAAGGGCTGTGCAAAAATCCATGTGGCTTGTCTGAGAGTTGCTGCTGGCTCCAACACCATGAAATCCCAGTGCTCCTTCTCCTACCTGCTAAATAGGTGCTCAGTGTCCTATCTTGGAGGAGGAGAAGCCCAGGCCAGTGTCAGTCCCAACCAATGGTCAAACTGGAGCCCAAGAACCAAGTGGAGATCCTCACCCCCTGATAAACCCCTGACCCTGATGTTTTACCTGTCTGGCCCAGGAGCATGAATATTTGCCAAGAGACTCAAGTAACAGGTTTCCCCAGTAGGAACAATGTTGGATTTTGGCAGAGGATCTGTTTGGAAATGGTTTCCAATGGGCTTGTAGAGCCCCCCAGGCTCTGTCATCCCCGATGGAAGTCAAGTCACTCATCCATCTTCTCCATACTGAGGGACATCCCCATTCCTTCTGCTGCTCTCAGTGGGGTAATGCTCCTCAAAAGCTGTGGGGTTGGGGTGAGAAATTCCCAATTGCAGCTGTGGACTCACCTTAGTGAAGGTCATTGCTGCTGTTTGCAGTTATGCTGCCTGCCCTGGTCCTGCTGGGCTTCTCTTGCCTCCCCAGGATCACTCCAGGTGGGATTTGATTGCTTGTCTTTATCAAGTCGTGCTGTCCTTGGAGTCCAAGAGCAAGATTCTGATGCAGAACCATAAATGCCTTCAGGGCTACCAGCCTATGAGCCAGCAGGGAGTGGGGAATTGCTGAGTTTGGATAAATTTGTCATTAGAGAGAAAATAGTTCTTCAGGTTCCTCCCTGAGTAATACACGACTTAAAATGAACCTTCAAAACAAAAAAACCCTCCTCAACAACACACACCCCAGCATGGCTCCAAAGAAAAAGAACATCTTTTCTCATTGAACAAATTTTCCTGCACCATCTCCCTGATTTTCTTTAGGAAATGAACTTCTGGCTAAACCTATTCAATCTCACAAAGCATTTCAATTTTGACAGGAGTGCATATTCTGGAGGAACGTGGTTTCATCAGAGTTTCTTCAGCCAACTCTAATCCCAAATGCCTCACTGTGACTAAACCTCATTTCTATGTTAAGTACTTGAGCTTGCCTGTAAGGACCAGGTAAAAACTCAATCAGTTGAGTAGCCTCCCTGCAGCTGCCTTGTTAAACAGTGGGGTTTTAAAAGTTTTCTCCTTTTCATTTTAATGGAGGAGAAGTGGAAGATCCCCTGGGGAGAGGTACAGTTTGATCCCTGATAAACCGACCCAAAAATTTACACTGGAAGCTCACTGACATCAAGGGAGAGGAGGGGGCCTAGGGGTCCTGGTTCCTTGGGGCTGGGCTCTGGCAAGCTATTTGTCTTGTTAAACAGTGGGGTTTTAAAAGTTTTCTCCTTTTCATTTTAATGGAGGAGAAGTGGAAGATCCCCTGGGGAGAGGTACAGTTTGATCCCTGATAAACCGACCCAAAAATTTACACTGGAAGCTCACTGACATCAAGGGAGAGGAGGGGGCCTAGGGGTCCTGGTTCCTTGGGGCTGGGCTCTGGCAAGCTATTTGTTGCTTTGTACTTTCCAGCATCC
>NW_008685719.1:0-5206 GCF_000695815.1 Acanthisitta chloris | reverse complement strand
AAGTCAAGGAATTCTAAGGAAATGTCTTTGATGGGAAGCACAGAGTGTTGGCATGGTGGGCAGTGCCCACGTGCTGGCTGCACTCCTTAGGGAAGGATGTTCGTAATTCCTGCTCTCCCATGGGCATAGATAGCTACTGACAGCCAAACTGTCATCCTAGTGGGGCTGGATTTAAGGAATGGACTTCTGTAGCAGAGGGAGGACTTTCCTCTCCTTCCAGGAACCTGGATCACAACTTCTCTGGGTATTACACGTCATCTATGTGATGCTCCTTTGCTGTCCCCGTGTGAGGTGCATGTGTCACCTGTGCATGGCAGGAGGGTGATGTCCCCTCTGAAAAGGAGGGTTGTGGGAAGATCCATTGCAGCTCCATTTGGGATAACCTCTTCCTGCTCTTTGCAAGTCACTGCATTGGAGCATCCCAGAGCAGTAGGTACCACCTGATGTTGTGCAAACCCACATCCCAAATGGGATTCCCTGGATCACCCCAGAGGGATGAGTACCCCAGGAAAAGAGAGCATTTTCTCACCCCTTTATGAGCTCCCTGCCTTTGGCCTTGCTGGGTGCTGTGTCCCTAGGGCTGAGCTGCAGCTCTGATCTGGTGTGTGTCAGCAGCAGTGTGTGCTTGGCACTGATGCCACAGAGCCTGGTGCCCATCCTAAACTCACAGTGCTTGGGAATTACATGTGATTGCACAAAATGGGAGAGAGAAACATCTGAGAAGATCATGCTGCTGTACCTTGGCTTTTGGAAGTGTGAAGTTCTCCAGAAGAATCAGAATACTCTGTGTGGAGCTATATAATTGGGATTTTTTAAGTGGGATTTTGCTTTTCTGGTTTGGAAAGTGTCTTTTAACTAATCTAGAGGAGAACTGTGATTTACAAATGGGTGCAACAGCCTGGTGAGGAGCTGGTTCATTTTGGATTGAACAAACTGCTTTAAGACTTGTGGAAAAAAACCTTTATAATTTTGTCTTTCATTTAAAACCAATTTGTTTCCATCTGAATGTACAGTTTTCTTGTGTTCAGCAAGCCAAAGAACAGCTCAACCCTTCATCTGCCTGGGTCTGGGCACTACTGAACTTCTGTTTTCCAAGCCCCTACCCCCTGAATACCTGTCAGAGGCAGCAGATCCTTGCAACCTTCCTAAAATATAGCTCTATTTCAGACTGCCCTCTAGGCCTTCCTGGCATAGTCCAGGTGTCTGATCGGGTCTTGCCTGTGGCCTCGAGTGGAGGATGAAAACTGAGATTTTGTGCTGGTTTTGACCATTTCTTCAACTCTTTAAAGTTCGAGCACTTGCCTTTGGGGCTTGCAACTGATGTGTCACTTAATGCTGTGTGCTTGGGCACAGCACTTGGGCATTCCTTAAGCTCTTACATTTATTACTGTACCCAGACCTGAGGGCTGCAGGCAACTGCTGGATGGACCCGTTTGCCCTTTCCCAAAGCAAGAGCTGCCTGGGAGTGGGCAGTGATGGGGCAAAGAGGCCTTGCCAAGAGCAGGAAAGCACAAATATTTGCAGATATTTTCCTCTCTGCCAGCTGCAGACACAGAGACCAAAATTCTCCATCTGACTCTATTTTCTGCCCAAGCCTGGGGCCAGCAGAGGCCTGGCTGGCTCAGCCTGGGGCTCCAGCACTGATGGAGGAGCTGCTGGTGCTGAGTCTGCAGGAATTAATTTAACCTTTCTCTGTGCCCAGGACCGCCCCAGGTGGTTCAGTAACGCTGGGGCTACTTTATTTAGCAGTGAGGGCTGGTGTGAAATGCCTCTTGTGAAAGATGGGGATGGCTTGCTGGTGGCTGCAGTGTTTAAGTGACCTGTCAAAGAGGAGCAGGAGGCTGGGGCATGTCATGTCCTGTCTGCTCCCTGCCACTTGCTGTCTGTGCCTCTGAGCATCCTCCTGGTGATGTCTGAAGCCACTGTACTCATGTGTGGTCTGGTTTGGCAGAGAGGTGATGTCCCATGGATGGGCAAGTCCCCCAAGGTGCTGACCGGTAAAGGCTAGAGACCACTTATTTGGGATTTATTTTTGGGGGGGCAAAACCTCTGTGGGTAAATTCCCTGAATATGTGAGCCTCGAGACAGAGCACTGAGGGAGGAGTTACTATCTGCCAGCACAGCCTTCACCACAGTTTTCACCTCATTGAGTGGCCTGGCAGGACAGCCAGCATGGAGAGCTGAAGTGCTGAAGTTGCTCACAGGTTATCTATTCCCTTTCTGCAGCCTGATAATGCCTCAGCCAAGCTGCATTTACCCCTGTGTCCATCCATGGTCTCTCTCCAGCCTCCCAACTCCAGTGGTCTCCAGGAGGCTGCTCAGGACAAAGAGGAAGGACCTTTAGTACTTCTGTCTGTGCTGAGAAATTTGGGGGCTAATCTGCAACAGAGAAGACTGGGATCTGAAATTTCCCAAGTGGTTAGAGCTGAGCACTGACAGGTCTTCAGGCTTGATGTGATGTCCCCATCACAGAAAGTATTTAAGATCCAGCCATCTGTGGCTGGGCAGGAAGCACTGCCCCTGCTATGGAAGGGTGTTGGGTTCTCCAGGCTCTCCCCAGCTGTGTACCCAGCTATCAAATCCTGGAGGACAAACAGTTTGGAGGCAGAAATGTCTTGCCATTTTGACCTCTTCTTTGGTCTTCTTTTTCCACTGGGGTTGGCTGGCTCCTCTCCATATGCCAGGGCTTCTCTGGCAAAGCTGTGAGATGGGTCACCAAGCAGTTCTACAACAGTATAACAGATCCATGCTGGGAAAAGCCCCTTCTGGCCCTTCAGACCACCTCTTGTGCTTCTGTCCAGAGGGAAATTGTACAACAAGGCTGAACTGGATCCGACCCCAGGCCAGAGGTGCTTATATAAGATATTTACTCTGTGCCCCAAGACTGCCTTGGGAAAAAGCCAACATGCTGATTAGGTGACGTCTGCTCAGGACTGGGTGGATTTTGCCTCGGAGCATCTGCTGCCTGGTCTGGTGGTCTCAGAGGCACTGCCCTGAGGTCGTTTATATAAGAAGCCAGTTGGGCTCTTTGTCTGCAGCCAGACCTCTGGGTTATGCGAGGTGCCTGTCTGACCCCTGGCGTGTCCAGCCTGCCTGGGCTCTGCTATGAGCAGCCATCGGTCAGCTCGTCACTGCTGCTTTTTGCACCTCCCTTCCTAAACTAATCCACTCCTTGGATGAGGGAAAGGGGAGCTGAGAATTGGTCATGAAGTGAGCAGAGCAGAAATGGGACTGATGGCTTCTCCTGGGTGCTCTGAGCACTGTGGGCAGACTGGGAGAGCTGCTGTTCACCATTGCTTTTGGAGCATGTCATGGTAAAAAGCCAAAGCTGTGCTCATCCCAACTGGCCTGGGCCATGAAGCTGGCACTGGGCTTATGAATAAAGTCTAGGAATTCCCATCTGCTGCCCCAAATCCGCTCCCCACACACTGCAGGGCATGACAGCAGCAGATAAGCTTCTTGCCTCCTGCTTTATCATACATTTGTCGTGTGGGATCCCAATGTGATCCCATCCCAATCAGTCTTTGGCCTGATCTTGGGGTGGTGGCATGCTGATGGTCCATGGTTTTCCCAAACTGACTATTTCTACTGTGGATAAGGAGCAGGCTCCCACCTCTGGCCATGATCTCCTCAAGGGTTTGTCCCACAGGCATGGCTCAGACTTCTCTGTGTGCAGTGGGCAGAGTCAGCACCTTTGAACTCCTAAACAGAGCATCATGACCATGTGGAAAATGTACACACCATCCTCTGGGACAGTGTAGGGGCATGTTTTGGGGAGGATGTGGTTGCTTGGACCAGCGTTGTTCATGATGGAGCAAGGCTCAGCCTCCCTGATGCCAGCTCTGTGTGTGTGAAGGAGGAGAGAAGTGGAGGAAGAGTCAGAGGAGGATGCTGGGGAGCGACGTTCCCTTGGGACCTTGCTGAAACAAGCTCTAATGGGTGAAATTAAGCGGAATAGAATGGGAAAATTTCCTGAGATGTGTTAGAGTCTCCCAAGGGACGCAGTGCTATCCCAGCAGGACGGTCCCCAGGGCAAACATGGGGACACTAAGGGTGGGAGCAAACCTGACCATGGGAGCTGTGTCCCTGTCACGGGGCAGTGCTTGGGTTTGCAATGAGCCTGAGCCTGAGCCTGAGCCTGTGGTGTGGCTCCGGTGCTGGGATGCGACGGCTGATGCTGCCAGTGTCCACGTCGTGGCTGGGGCTGGAATCCAGCTGGACGCTGGAGGGAACAATCCTTTATTAGCAAAATCTGCAGAGTTTCACTGGCTACAAGTGGCATTTCATTTTGTCAACTGGCAGAAATACAAATGTCTTTTTTTCCTGTGCTAGCCATTCTGGGGGAGAAATGGCTCACCTGCTCATTGGCTTTCCATGGAATAGATTATTGCTGAGAAGATTATTGAACTAATTGTTCCTCAGGCCTAATACTGCCCTTGCTTTTATTTCCTGGGTGAGTGGATACAAAGGTGCTGAGCCCAGGGAGCCAGACTTGCTGGGCACAGTGCCCTTGCACCCAGCCTGGGGGCAGCTGCTCTGCACCCCTGCATGGCACTCACTGATTCTTGCCCCCAGCAGCTGTTTCTGGTCCCTGGGACCTCACTCGTGGTCTCATAAAAGCACCGTGAGCGCTGACCTCAGCTGCTGTGCTCCTCCTGCCGGCAGTCCAGCTCCTTCCTGGCCCTCCCTCCCTCCTGGCCTCACTGAAGCGCAGCCAGAAATCAGATGTGCGGAGGGATGAGCACTTTCCTTTCTCCAGATAAATCCATGGCAGTGCCACAGTTCACTGCTCCTCGTGCCCTGAGGTCAGCCTCCCTGAGCTATTTTGGTTGTGCTCCCTCTTATCTGCTGGCACAGCCCTTGAGATGGTCTGGACGTGGAGACTAGGTCTGAGCATCCATCTTCCAACTGCTCCTTGATGTCCATAACTGCTCTCCCAGGCTGAGATCCCCTCAGTAACACCCTATCCCCATCTCAAAAGTATCTTTTCTTCTTCACTGGGCCAGCACCCCTGTTTTCTCCCCTTCCAGGCAACCACACAACTTCCATGAGTGCTCCGGGGGCAAAAGCAATGCCCCCAAACCCATGCCATCCTCCCATCCGTCTGCCGCATCCCCTGGCCTGTTGTCTTCCCAAAACCCACCAGGACTTGGCCCTCTGTACCCCTGTGCTGGCCAACAGCGCGGCCTGGCAGAGCCGGCATCCC
>NW_008685718.1:2373-4150 GCF_000695815.1 Acanthisitta chloris | reverse complement strand
CAGCCTCTCCTCATGGCACTTGTGCAAAAGATGCAGCTCAGGATAAAACACTTCAAGATTCATTTCAGAAGAGAATGAAACAGCTGTGCAAAAAATACACAGCTTCAGCATTAGAATAGTATGAACTAAGCACTTGGGTTATTAAAACCCTTCCAAAAATCACATTCATAAACAAAGCACTGAAATCTTTGCATCATCTAAGTTAATCCAACAAGAACATGACATTCCTTTCTAGCTCACTGAAAAACCTTTAAAACACCTTTTTTTTTTTCCCTTACAAAGAAATCCAATGTAGAGGGTGGAAATCACCTACAGGTCTTGCTGATTGCCACTGCCAGTTTTCAGCTTCCAAAGGTTATACATGGGACTGGTCACACTTCACACTGCTGGTTTAAAGCCAGGATGGAGATAAACTCACCTCGAAGTTGCTCAGCAGTGCAGCATTTGCATCTTTCCTAAAAGGAAAAATGAAGACAATTAAATGTGTTCCACATGAAAGAGTTTAAAGTTCTCCCTTGCTGAGCCTGAAAGGACAGACACTGCTGTCATCAAGTTTAAGAAAAAAACAAAAGCCCCAAGAAATCTTGGATTTGGTGATTCTACAATTACCAACCTGTTGCCACCTGTGGAAAATATTTTTCTATACTGTTAGTAGAATTATGCCATATACAAAGAGTATATTGTGCACAACTTGCCCTAAAAATCATAGTACACAACACTCTCCTCTCACTCAGCCATCCTATTTTACTCACTCACACAATTTCACACACTAAAACCAAACTGCTTTGCTTCTTCCTCACAAAAAAGGCTTCTGGTTTCATTTGAGTAAAGACTGATGGCAAAAATAACTCAGATTACACACACTATTTCTTTATTAGTCAAGAGCACAGAGAAAGAAAATCCAATGACTGTTTTAGTACTACATACTAAGTGTGTATGGATATAAATAGAGATATGGCACTAATTTACATGAGCAAATCAAATTTACCCATATCAGCACTTTTTTTTAAAATGAGTAAAAAACTTGTTGCACTTCCTCTTTGGGTTTTTTGCATCTTTGTGCATCTAGTCCTTTCTCAGCAGGGCAAGGCTGAGAGTTTCCTATTTTCCACTAACCAGACACTTCCCCACTAATTCTGTTCTGATTAAGCAAGAATCCTTATCTACCCCTGACTGCAGAGTCAAGCACATATTTAGACTAATCACGTCTCTATTGCTACTGGATATTGTCATTTTACATTTTTAAAGTAAAAAAAGGGAGGAAAAACTGACACAGAACCCCCTACATACCCTGAACAACACATTGTGCTGAGCAGTCAGTAGCCACAACAACAGAAGGTTTCCATACAAAAGGAAAAAAAGGCCTTTCTCAGGTCTGTGCAGCAGCTTATGAAAAAACCCAAAAGAACAAAAAAGGTACAATGTATTGTTAAGCACCATCAACTGCCTGAATAGAACTGTCACGTTCATCACTTTCCAACGAGTTAAACGCGTCCACAAACTTCCACAGGTTCTATCATTGTTTTTAAATGAAAAGGACCTCCTGAAATACGCTGAGATGAACTTCAACTTCCATTTCGCTGACTGGAGTGAAACTTCAGCAAGTGAGCTCACACATGCATTAGTTTTCATTCATGTTTCACAAACCATATAGCTTTTGTTGTTAGGTAAATGCAATTCTTCAGAGTGTTTGCATTCAGGCTATGGTTACAGAAATCCCCACGGATCAAAGACATTCTTTGTCAGGCAGAATGATGCTATAGGAGAATTACATATG
>NW_008685718.1:630-2336 GCF_000695815.1 Acanthisitta chloris | reverse complement strand
GGAAAGAGGCATATGGAGTAAATACATCACTATGCAAATGAGACTATGAAGTCTATCTGAAGTTAAATTATTGAAGACAATTGCTTCCTTTTTAATTCACAGCCACTTTGTCATTCAGGAAAATACTTCAATAATGGAGAGCAAATGTGTCAGTCTCAAATCTACAGCAAATTCTGCAGTGCTGCAATACCAAAACTATAAACTGAAAAGCTTTAGTAGAGCTTATAAAGTAGAAATACAATTTCCTTCACTCCTGACTCTCATGAAACAATTATCAGCTTTACATTTAGGAAACAACAAATTTTAAAGACTGAATTCTAATGTATATTTTTCAGCAGTCAACTAAAGAGTACACTTCATTTGTATGACATTAGGGCTTAAGCAGAAAGGAAAAGAATTTTCTTTCAATAAATAATATTTTCATTTGTATGACATTAGGGCTTAAGCATAAAGGAATTTTCATGTTAACACCAAAAGTGTAAACATGAATCTTTCAATAAATAATATTGTCCCAATATTTTAGTCCAAACCAAAATATTCTTGAGGTCCTCTGCATGTACCAAAAAATATCTTAGCATATTGCATCACACCTCTACAAACATCACTGACACTTCACATGTTAAAGTCTACTGCTTGAAATATGTTGCATATTTAAACCTCAACTTTTTCTGGAGTGTTCTTCCCTCTAATAACAGATACTTCTGACACGGTGAGAACTTGGAGCAGTTCTCCTAGCTGCAGAGCTTCCCCCTATGAAGGCCATCAAACAAGAGGCAAAAGATGAGGAATATTAAAATCCTACAGTAATTCATCTGCAAAATAGAGTAAACTGTTCCATTCCAATGCCAGGAACATTCACCAGCAGCTCAGGACTTGAGTCTTCCACCTCTGAGGCATCTCCTTATTGGTACTAAAGAGGTAGCACCAGTAAAATAAGTTGTGCTACTCAAGGTAATTAAATGAAGTGGATGTGTAAGAAGCATCATGGATTTACTACTAGTAGTACCAAAAGCATCTTTCCCAGCAGGGCAGACCTGATCCTTCCTCACAGGCAACAGTAACTTTCAGCCTGTGTCTGTCTCATGGTGTTTGCCAACATACAACAGCATGAACAGCTCATTTCTCCACTCATGTTAAAGCTAAACACAAACCTGTATTTCAAGGGATATTTCTTATTTGTTATCTACTTTAGAATTTTATGTATGGAAAATTTAATGATAATAAAGCATCCATGGGTTACGTGAACTGCAGCAGCTCAGCTGCCTTTGGTGGATGCTGAATACATCTCATGGGACTTCCACCCTCTGTGCCCTCATTCATTAGAGACCAGGCACACACACACACATAAACACACAGTGTAACGAGCTCCAAAGAACTCATGAGTTTCTAAGCTTCAAAATAGGTCAAATCCTATTGTTTTGTGCCCTGGGGACTGTAACAAGTCAGAAACACACAGTGCTGACAGCACAGGAAGGCAAAAAACACTGCCCCAACATTCTGAGGCTCCTCATGTGTTTGCAGTCACTGGCACAGACCCTCAGGTTTTCTCCTCCTCCAGCATACACAGCTCCTACAGAGTCATCCTCAGGGAATTCCTCATGGCAATAACTCTCCCAGAAGCTGCCAAGGAGGATTCCTGTTTCACCTCTCACAGGGCAGAGAAGAAGGAAGGCACAGGAGGGAAGATGGGGATAAGAGCTGAGCCA